>NC_056728.1:307811798-308009298 GCF_019279795.1 Protopterus annectens
AGCTTTCTCCCTGAAATAGCCACCACACCTGCCAAGCTTCAGGTGTGGGGTCTATCTGGGTTTCCCCCAGGCTACCTGACCCACATGCCAGTCTCCAGGCCTGACTGAGTGTAGCTGCATGGTCACAAGATACTGCATTATCAAAATCATTTTGTATCAAGACATATGCAGGGATATCCTCAAACACACCTACTTGCTTGCTTCCACCCTCACAGTCAAGGTGAACCCTGGCTAAAGGTATGTGGAATGGGGTCCTTCCTAAAGCTCTGACTGGTGTGGACTGCCCAAGCAATTACTGCTCCTTTTTAACCACTGCAGGCTTCACAATGGTTATGTCAGAGGCTGTGTATTAGCAATGGCATGTCTTCCAACCACTAAGATAGGATACAAACTCCAGTGATAATTTGGTACCCCTGTTGTCTCCAGGCAACATACAACTGGCAGTTTGTTATTCCCACTTGCTGGCTCCTTCACCCTTTGCTCCTTACCTTGTCTCAGTGGACACTTGTATGCTACATGGCCCCTCTGGTTACATTTAAAAGATGTAATCATTGGTCCTGGCAGTGTACCTGAACTAGTAGCTTCCCCTGTTGCTGGTGTACTCTGTTGGAGTAGTTTAGGCTGCCCACCATGGGTTCCCTATAACCATGTGCAGTGCTGGTAATCCCCTTCATGTGCAGTGATGCCCTGCTTGCTAAGTAGAGATCCCTTTTCTTCCCAGCTTATCTGCCAACCAGATTCTCATGTCCTCAGGCAAAGTGCTATGGGCTTGTTCCCTCACCAAAAGGTCTGCTGGCCTTTTAAAAGTGGTGACCTGACACCAACTCACCCACCTATGAAAATAAGTGCTTAACTCAGCAATATAATCACATGCATTTTCATCTGCCTTGCGTCTATGCTCACAAAACTTTTTTTCTGTAAGATTCAGGTGTTAACTTAAAACACTCTAGTAAGCATTGCTTTACTTTATCATAGCTTAAACAATCAGCATCACACAATTTAGAAACAGCAGTTACAGCTTTACCATGGTGTAAGGGGGGTCAGGAACCATACCCAGGGCCCTTGGTCAACATTATACTGTTTACATACCCTTTCAAATACATGAATAAAACTATCAAAATCATCACCTTTGTAAACTGTGGAAGAAATTTCCTGACTGTTATTGCTTCTGGGGTTCGGTTATTCCCTTCCCCATTACCTCTTTGACCCTGTAGAAGAGTCAGTATCTCCCTCTCATGTTGGCACTGTTTCTCATTTTCTTTGCATTCCAAATGCCGCAGTCTCTGTGCTGAGTCTAACTCCATCTGTTTTGCTTGTTCTTCAGCCTCCATGCACCACAGTCTCTCTGTTGATTCTAACTCTGTTTCTACAGTTGTTTGACCTCCAGTTCAAGTCTCTTAAACTCCAGATGGATTTTTAAGTCTGCTGAGGAAGAGGTGAACTGTCCTGTTTCTGAAGACTGCATATCCCCATCATCAGACTGATTGTCTTCTGGGTTGCTGGTCCATGCTGCAACTGTGATCAAGGCTGAAATCATTCCCTCTTTAGTAAGGCTGGCATGCACCAGTCCTTTGGCTTCGCAAACTTTGACCAATTGGTTCATTGTCAGCTTGCTATAATCCTCTGCTGACATCCTTGCCTGCTTTCCCTGACTAAACTAACAAAAATAAACTGTTGTGAAAACTAAACTCTGTATGTTTACCTTGTTGCTGCTGAATACACACACCTTCAGTAACAACTGCCCACCAGATACTGAAGTTCAATTAATATCCCACCCAGCTGCCACCAATAGGTGACAGGTCTCTACTCCAGGCCAGCAATCAAGGACACTCAATCCTCACCACTGCTCCGGTGATGGACAGTCACTAAAAGCAAAGATGGATTTGCACAGTATTTTCAGATGAGGCTACCTGCACCAAGCACACTTTCCCTTAACAGTACACAGGGAGCATGCTCAGGAGTGGCCACAGTGTCTCTAAAACAAGTATAAGTACTTTCAACATGTTAAAAATGTTCTCTAAAGGACCAGCCACAATGAAAGGTATTAAAATATTTAATGATAATAAATCAGAAAACAGGAGAATGGTGAATACAATTAACAGAGTTTCAACTACTGAGATACATAAAATAATACAGTTGGATAGTTTATCACAGATGCAGAAAACAATACTAAACTATTCTCACTAAATATCCCTGACTAACTAAAGCATTACTGTTCCCTGATGACTTTCTAAAGCAATCCAAGCTGATGTGTGCTGTATGTCTTACCACAGAAAAAGCCAGATGATGTCTCTCTGTCTGTATGGATGTGTGTGATATATATCCTGTCAAAAATCTTTCCTTTCAGGTTCTAAAGTGATGCTGCAAAAGTTCCAAAGAAACCAGATGCTGATTAAGGGATGACATAACCTCTGGTAACCTGGCTCTGGTACAATACACACATAGGGCTTTGCTAAGATCTGTGGCAGCATCTGAAAACTATAACACAATTTCAAACTTTCCACCCTTCCAGGGTTCTCTGATAAACATATACATTTGATCAGTTTAAACAATACAACATAATATACATGCATACATGTTTTCTGTCCAGCAGGACCTACTGTCGATCCATTTTTAACACAAGTAACTTTACAAATATATTTTAACTCAAACTTCTGTACAAGTCAGTGTGATAGTCAAATGACATAATTTTTTATTTATTTTTTTTTACAAAACTCCAGCTAGCTATGATGGCATATGTACACATGTACTGCCCTACTCTCTCTGGCACAGATGGCACTACCTCACAGTATCACATACAGAAACAAATGGAACCACTAGTTTAAATTATATGTATATATATATATATATATATATATATATATATATATATATATATATATACACACATGCGCGCACACACACACACACACTTACCTTCTCTATAAACTGAACAAGTATTTTAAATTCCGCACATGAGTGCAGAATATGTTTACATCCATGCATGCAAGCATGATTCTCTTAAAGGAGAAGACGCTGCCACCATGTTGTCAAGAAATATTTTTATTTATTTTTATTACGTTGAAGCCTCTTGGCCACAGGACCCTAGGTGACTGCCTATGTCACCTACTGCTGGATCCAGCTCTGAATGATGCAGTTTAATGTAAACAAATGTGGGCATTAACACCACCACTACCCTGCTAGTCCTACTAGGCACCATTCCTCTTAACCTGCAGACATTGAAAATAGGAACAAAGGCCCTTAAAAAGTACGAACAGCCAGACAAAAATCTGGGCATCTAATTAGCAGAATATTTGAACACCAAGTAGCACATAACTTTTCTCGCAGGCAAACAATTATGAACTATCAGTGGACAAATGGAACACTGAAAATAAATTAACAATTTAAAATATAAATGGATAAAACAAAAGAATCAGAAAAAGACACATCAAAACAACAAGGACTTAATCAAACACTTGCATAACTTTTATAAGTGGCTACAAGTACAACCACTCACAGCAGGAATGTAGGGAGGCAATCAAAACACAAGCCACAGATAAACAAATGGAAATAAGTTAGAGAATTAAAATAAAAGCAGATAAAAGGCACAAATTGGCAACAATAAGCAGCACAACATCAAGGGTTAGTTCAAACACTAAGTGGCAAAATCTGCTGAGCACTTTCATGGCGGACATAATAACATTCAGATCTGGGCATCCATGACTATATCTAAAGATCCATGGTAGGTAGAAAATGGAAAAATCAAGACAACTGACCTTCCATTGGTGATCTTACATGACAACTAGGACTCAGACCCTGAGGTCACTAGGCTAGTGGAGTCACCATCCCTGAGAACGTGGCCAACAGAGCTGGATGGCTTATAGCCCACCTAACTCTATGAGGGGGGGGGGTGCTGCTTCTTTCGATGGAATTGATCAAGATAATCCAGAAGAGAAAAGGGAAAAGGGATGAAACCATCATACAGACCTTCCACCTTCCACTGTGGTCAGACACCTGCTTCCTGTTTTTAAAGTCCTTTAACAAATCCAGGTGTGCCCAGAAAATTAGGAAGGGTGCATCCAGAATGTGCTATATATCATTCTTATAAGAATGCAACCTGAGTCACTTCACAAGGTGCAAGTATATTTTTGAGTGTGTTACCCTAGCTATTACCATCACACAATCCAGATTACAATACATCCCTGTCATACTGAACCTGCACCTAGAGCAGTCTTCATTCCAGTAGGCTAAGGATCTGGCTTCACCCTTTCAAAGCAGTCCCATCAATCTTTAAGGAGAGCCCCTAAGTACCTCCAGGCCAAGGAAAGTATAATTGAGTAGTTACCTGACCATAACAGTAGTTTGAGTAGGATCACTGCTAAAATCATAACCATTGACAGTTCAACTCCAGGTGAGTTTCAATGGTTGGACTGAGTTGTAGTTTTCAGCACTCCCTATGGCTGGACTAATACAGGGATGCCATGGCCATAAAGAAGATGACAGCCCATAACATTTTTTGTTCCTTCTTGTCCATGTCTCTGTTCTGCACTATGGGTAAATCCAATACTTTTCAACTGTCAAATATTAGTCATAAAATACTGATTGTAAACATAAAATAACAGGGTGACATGAAATTCCAAGTTCCTTAACATTAAGACATCTTGAAGGTCAGTTTGCACTTTGCCTCCTTGTCAGCCTGTGACATTATAGACATGATAATGATAGCGCTAGAACCAAGACCACAACTGTTAGAGGGATACGATGCACATAAAGAGAGCAGCTGCAGCAGAAGAATTTATTTTTTTAAACACCTCTATTAAATTATCAGTTGTGACACAGGAACACTTAAATTTATATAAAAGGAAACAAACCATATTAACTTATTCACAGTTACAGGCCTTATATATATATATATATATATATATATATATATATATATATATATATATATATATATATATCACATATATTCTTTTGTACAATGTAATCAATCCAACATTAAGCTGGTTATTTCCTACCATCCCTTAAACCTCATTCTTCTTCCAATACATTCTTCTGCATGTATTTTTTCCCACAATTTCTGTTTTATTCTATGTAATTTACTCCTATCCTTTTCTAAAGATCCCATTTCCAGTTCTTTTATCCCTGTTACAATACTCACTGCTTCAAGTATGGTCAGTTTAAACTTTGATATCCATTTTTTAGTCATTTTCTTGCCAACCAGTAGAATTAAATGTAACAAGGCTTTACTTTGTCTAGGCAGTTCAGATCTTGTATCTCAGGTAAAAAGAATAATTTCCTTACTTACATCCATTTTCTCACCCAGTATTTCTTTCACAGTACTCTGTAGGGAATTTTTAAAGTATGCCAACTCATTACACTCCCAAAACATGTTACTAGTTACCTCTTTCTTCCTCATCACACTTCCAGCATTTACCATCTAGCTGAGATAAAATTCTTTGGAGTCTGCTTGCAGTATAAAATCACCTATGCAAACTCTTCCAAGCAATAATCCTAAATCTTCTAGACTTTGTTGCATATTTTGAAGGCATACATGTCCTCCCACTGTTTCTTTGTGAATTGTTTATCCAATCTCTCTTTCTAATCTTTTCTAAGCTCCTCGGATTGACTCATAATGTTATTGTGCAATATCTTATATGCCCTACTAATTACCCCTTTTATAACAGCACCTTCTGTTCTAGATTCAACTAAAAACTCAGCAAGTACAAGTCTTTCATTTAGGATTCCCCTATCCTTTCTCCTTGTGTACACTCTAATATCAACTCCTGAAAGGGAAGGCAATCACTAGACTGCAATCCAAATGACTTATTGGCCTCTTTTCATTCAATTACATTTTCTTCTCAAATTATTTGTTCCCAATACATTGGTTCCTTTGCCACTTTCCTCCAGTGGTTCTAAATATAACACAAATAAAAGAGGAAAGAGGACACCCCCGCCTGGTTCCTCTGTTCCAACACAACTTTTCAGAGAGAAACATTCCAGCTTTAATTTTCATCTCCATTCCCTCATATATATCCTTCTAAGTACCCTTGTTATTGTATCTGAGAATGCAAATGCTTCCGTTGCCCTTCTCATAAAATCCTAACTTACTCTATCAAATGTTTTCTCTGCATTAAGACCCACCAGCAACAGCAGTATTTTCTTACATTCTGCTTCATTGTTCTGTTAATATTGTCAAATGTTTGCCTCCCCTCCACAAAATCATATCGATCTATATCAATTTTGGCAACACCTTTGCCATTCTTTCAGACATTATAGATATAAACACTTTATAACCATGGTTTAACATTGAAATGGTCCTATACAAGGCTGGATCTTATGGGTCTTTACCATCTTGAGGTATTACAGCCACTATGGCTTTTTTTCCAGGATGTTGGTGGTTCCCTCCCTTTTAAAATACTGTTAAACAAAACCTTCCAAATCTTTATCACTTTCTTCCCTCTTAGCTTCCAAACTTCTATGGAAATACCATCTATTCCTAGAGAATTTCCTGCAGATTGGTTATACATCACTGTTTTTTATTTCATCTTCTCCTATCTTAACTGTTAATTGTTGAGTATTATCCTGTTCCCTTGCACTAGCACTTTACAACCACAAATCTACCATTATTATCTTTTTTTCCTCTTCTATCACTATTGGACCTCCTCCGGCAATTAATATAAGTACTCCCAGTTTCCTTTGCCCCTGATATTCTGCTGAATATCCATCCTGAAATCCTTTCTCTTCTCAAAGTCACATCCTCAGTTCTTTCCAAATGTGTCTCCTGAAGCAGTGTTATTTGCAGTCTACATTTCTTAATATAATTCAATGTTCTTTGTTTTTTCTTTGTACCTGTTAGACCATTAACATTCCATGATAGTATGGAAAGTGATGCAATTATGATAAAAAGTTATTTCCACCTATTATATATAACAGCTTTTTTAGATGTATTTTTTCCATCTTTTATGATATATGCATCTGCTGATGTATAGCAGGTTGATCTTTTATACAGTTGGTTCATATCATCTTCATTTGAACCTATGTTACTTTTTATAAGATGTTTTGTTTTAATGAAAATCATCAAACAAAAAAAGCACCCCAGCACACTATTCTGTTAACTTAATAAAAAGACACAAAACTATGTATGTCTTTATATAATGCTTAACTCTCCTAGTAGGAACACTTGTCCTAAATAGATAGCAGCAGATGCAGGCATTGTCTGACCTAAATTTAAGGTTATCAGTGCTAAGACGCATGTTACTGCCTGCTCTCCTACTTACACTATTTGCTGTATGTTTATTTTGTATCTTTATTCCACTCCCAGATGTGAAAAACAACTTGCATGCTTTCAGAAAACATTAACTTTTAATCTTAAAAGATTGAGTATTCTGGATTTTTATTGCCCTATAATCAGCTTGTTTCCATGGAAACATAAGAGAAAAAGAAGAAAAAATGTAGCCCTCAGCTGTAGGCTCCTAAATACATTTCCACTTAAAACTTATTAGATTAAGCCCAGGGTCTTAATCCAGACATTCACTTATGCAAACATAAGAGAAAACATATCTGTACATATATTATGATTTGTGTACTTTTACATCCCATCACCTTCCTCAACAACTCAATATTACACCTATTAACTTAATCATGCTTTTGTCCAGCCTTTTTTCTCTTTTTGCATTGTAATGATGACATTTCTTAATACTAAAAAGAATAATGACAGAAAAGGAAAAAGGCATCTGTTTACACCAGGATCTTTATCACATAAAACAGCTGAAAATACTGCACCATACAACATGTAATTTATATCACAAAAAGATTTGTAGAAATACTATTAAAAACAGAAACTGTTGTACTTACAGTTACCCTTGTCCTTCTTCTTCCCTTCCTCTTTGTGTCCTTCCAAACATTAATGACATAAAGTGAGGCAAATGTCTTTCAGTTGCTCACAAGTTTAACCAAGTTAACAAATGTCTATTCTCTCAACTTTTTCTTGTGCAGCCATATTTCACAAATGCAATTGTTTCGTAATCTCACATTTATTCATTAGTTTCCATGTTGTTGGTCTTCTTCCTGATCATTTCCATCTCCCAACTCTAGACTCTATATCAATTACAAGGTACTCTTGATTCTTTTAGTAAACTCCTTTGCATTTCAGTGTCTCTCAAGCATTTTCCTTTGGAACATTGAAAAAGGTTTCACTGGTATAGTCTCTCTATGAGGTTTATTATCAAAAGAATGAGAATCAGAGCCCCCTTCTGCTTGATAGCTCACTTTTTGTTAGACAAACTTGTCTATTTCCTCCTTAGCTTATTCTGCATCAAAAAATGACTTTGATCTTCCAGGAAAAATATTCTGAAGACAGCTGGATACAGCAGCTTGAATCTCACATCTGCCTTGCAACATTCCCTGATTGCTGGAATAAATGCCCGGTGTAGATTGAAAACTCATTTTCCACAAATACTCTATTGTCTCCAGCTGTTAATACTTTCCCTTCAGCTACAGTTTTGTCAGAATCAACTCTTTCTGCTGGTAGGATTGCATCTTTACTAATACAGGCCTTGTCTGCTTTCTCATGGCCAGGTTTTAGCATACACACTATGTGCCTTTTCAATTAATAAATCCTGCTGTGGCATACCAGTCCAGTTGCTTATCTGTGCCTGCATAAAAGTAAGTCTATTCCTTCCAGTTTCTCTGGTACAACAGAAAATTTCAAGTTTTTTATTTGTACTCTGTCCTCCAGCAATACAGTTTTTGTATTCTTGAGTAGTCTCATACTCAGCCAGCCTTTTCTTCATTTGACCTCTGATTTTGCAGTTTTATCAGTTCATTTGAATTGATGTTTAAATCGTCTTCCATTTTTTCAGCTTTTTGTTATTTGAGTTGCTATACTCCTTCAATGTTTCAATAAGCACTGACCACATTTGACGTATGTTTTCCTCTAAATCACTGGATGCCATCTCTTGTATTAAAGCTGGTGCTTGAACTACTTTTTGCCATGCAGCTGCAGGATTCTTCCTGTTAGTGCTTTCTCTTCACTTTTTCTAGCTGATTTTCTTTCAGGCTCTTTATGTTTCCTCTTTGCTGACATCCAGGTACTGTACTTACCAGCTGACAACTGAATTTAGCAACACTGGCACAGTTCCTGATCCTTATCTTTCAGTTTCTTTTTTCACACTGAGAGATCTGAAGTTAGGCTGTTGATCAGTGCGCAACCATCTTGGAAGTCCTGCAGCACTACAATGCAATAAGAATTCTGCTACAAGCTGCCTTGCTGGATTCAGAAATGAGTTAAGGGTTTAAATGGAGCAAATAAAGAGATCAGAAGATGAAGCTGAGGTGTTAGAAGGAGCATCACTAGGTATGGGAGGTGCATTCACCGTGCCAGAGGAAAAGGAGAGCTACTGAGATGTGGAAGTTAGAAAAGTTGTGCATGGTGTGTGTGCTTTTAGTCTGAATTGAAGAACTCATGTAATAATACCAGTACATTCAGTGCAGTATAGGCCTGCTGTGGAGTGGCACCATGGTTCTCTGTCTTCACTAATACATGTTTTGGCAGTCTTCATCCTAAGAAAAAAAAAGAGAGAAAGAATATATATATATATATATATATATATATATATATATATATATATATATATATATATATATATATTGTAATGAAGAGGTGTCATTTACAGAGGGGGGAATGGGAATGCTGATGTCAGATACAGTGATACACATGGAAATATAGTAAGCACAGATTTATGTTATGGAATCAGTGTATTTGCGGGTAAGGATGTGCAGTATGTTTCTGAGTGGAATGGATTCAAAAATACAGCAGTTTGATAAATGATTGCATGACAGAAGGTGCATATTAATTCTTATCTGCAAAAGTAGAACTAAAGTTTGTGGAAGCATCAGATTTATGGAAGGTATGGTCTGTAATGTGCTGCTGAGTAGATGTGAGGAAATCACTCAGATTCATTTCCTAGCCTTAGATTAAAAATACTAGTTTCATATAGCAACATAATGTGAAAATAAACATATTCTGCAGGAAGTGGGGTTAATGTTGAACAGTGACTGGTGCTTTGTAAGGAGATTTTATTTTTATTTTAAATAGATGTAACCTGGCCACATCCATCCAGCCACGGCAGTTAACATGACTCAATGAGATAGTGTAAGACTGTAAACAATGGGACTGGGGCCAGATCCCTGCACAGTAGCAGGTTTCTGTGTGTTTCTATTTTAAAGAAGAAGTGCAGGGCAAGGGTTTGCTCTTTAAAAGCAGTAAACAGCTAAGTTAAAAGAGAACTTTATGCTCTACCTCATGTGTTTTGAAGAATATAAAAAGTATTTCTGCAAACATGACCTGACTGGGTCACTTCTGGTTCTGGAAGCCCTGTTAATGATTGTTGTATCTGATAATGCATAGCCATGCACATGTTTTGGCCAATTTCAGATAACGTTGCTAACTCTCAATGTTTTGTTCTCTAATCTGATTCCTGACTGAGGTGCCTTCTATGCAAAATGGGCATTTTTATCCCAGTGTTTGAATGGGTTTTTGCTAGAGTGATCCAATTTCTTCCCACATCCCAAAGACTTGCTGTAGGTGAGTCCAGCTTAGCAATATACACGTGTGCATGCCATGTGTGTAAGTTTGACAGTGTGTGTTATATGCAAATGAACTTCTGTGAGGTGGCATTTTTGTTCTATGCAGAACTCTGGCAATCAAATGGGTTGAGCATAAAACCAAAATTGAATATTAATGTAATTTTCTTTTGAGACTCAACATGAGCATTTTTTGTCATTGTGAGTTTATGTAACACAATATGAGTCAACCAAGTTTATGATGTAACTCAGTCCAGCAAACTTATTTGTAGAGTGCATTATAATGTATATACTATTCTATCATTTGCTTTGGTTAATGTTAAACTTCTGGTTTAGACCACATTGTTTTCATGAAAGGGCGTGAATCCAGGTCATAGCAGGAGTTTCTATCATGCCAACAAAGTTTTTTCCACAAATATTCATTTAAGGTACTAATGAGTATGTTGAAAAAAGTTATATATGAAAGAAATGTTGTGTGGCATGTAGTCGCACTGTTGCCTTACAAACAGGAAGTCCTCTAGTTTGATTCTTGGCTGTGGTTCCCCCTGTGTTAAGTCTACATGTCATCCTGTTTGCTGATGCCAGTTTCCTTCCAAAGATATAAGTTAGCCAGACTGGAAAATCTGAACTGTTGCTAGATGTGAGTGCATCATGTCTGTGATATGGAAGAAGGGCCTTGTAATGTACATATGTTCCCTACTTGCACGATAAACTCCTCTTCACAGGGTTTCTAGAAAATATGGATGGACAGCTGACAGAAATGTAGGCGACAGGCTGCTAACAGAAATCTTTAGCTAGTTAGAAATGATGATAAATTAACAGGAAATGAAGTATTTTATGCTCTGACTATAGGTGACCACAATAACAGATGCTAAGCTGTAAATGCAGAAACAAAATATGAGAAGTCTCACAGTAGATGCATATAGGACCTAGTCAGAAAGACCCTGGCAAAATTCAAAATATTATCACAATATTCAAAGGCTGTTTATCAGCAAGTTGCAACAATTCATTATGCAGCATTGTGCTATTTGAAAAGCTCCATTTAATAATGTACCATGGGAGATGAGCACATTTCTCAAGGAGAAAAATAATGTTTCTGTAACGAACTGACCTAAGAATATTCAGTGATGCACGTGTTTAATGCATGCAAGTCAATAAATGAGACTTATAGCTATAGCCATGCTTTGACCTTATTAGGCATTACAGTTTGCCTGTGTTACTAACATTGCAGTTTTCTTCACATATACTTAATGGATTACAAGTTTTTTCTTAACTGATGCAAAAGAATGTGTAGTCATCACACATTCATAAAGAGAAACATCTGTAGTCAGCAGATAGTATAAACCTTACATGGCCATACCCAAAACTAAAGGAAAATGACCTGGTAGAAGCAGCAGTGGTGAATCAACTTTTGTTTGTTGTCTTGAACTAGCAGAAACACTCACTGGAATTTGTGGACAGGTGACAACGTGTGTTCTGTTTTCATATCTATTCAAGCTTTACTTGATGAAGAAAAATTCAGATAATTAGCTCACAGACTCAAAGTAATAATAGGGTCAGGTAGTGAGTCATCCAGCTAATAGCTAAATATTATGCATAGGACCTCATTTGCACATTCCTTCTTAACTCTGAATGAGTCAGAATGTAATATAATTGTGAAATAGTTAGAATATGATATACCTATATGGTGTGTCCTGTGCTGTAGTAATATGGTAACTTTTGCATATAGTGGAGTTGTTATGGTATCGAGCAAGGGAACATAAACAGTGTAAAGCAGCAGTTTATTTTTTGACAAGATTTTGCAGAGATGACAGGATTTATTATGTAATACATGTATGTTTATTCACCAGAGTGTGTCTGCTTAGTGGGTGTCAGAAACAAACAGGTCATTCAGTTGTACATTTTATGCCATAATATGAATGTGTTTAGGAAACAATGACATGCCAGATACATTACACATTATGACAGCCTAGATTTAGTGTTTAAAGCTTTATGTATGATAGTACACTGTTTGTACTAAGGTGATGCCAAAGCAATATGCAGTTATTTTCAAAAGTCATATCTGATATAGTAAATGAAATAATACTCGCCAAACTTGAATAGTGTCAGTCAGAAAACAGTATATAGCAAACAATGCAGTGTAGCACATGTATGCATTTAAAGCTATTATCAAGTTGCAACAGTTCACTATGAAAATTGTACTGTATCACCTCTGACCGGAAGGTCATCGAAAACCATAGAAAACCATGGAAAAGAAAAGTGTTAAACAGAAACATATAAAGCTGCAAAGTAAAATGTAATAAAACATAATTATTCCACTTATATTTTGTGTCAATTTTGTTACTTCTGTTTTTTAAATTTGTTTTCTGAATGGTGGTATCCATTAATCCTGTTAGAATTGGGAGGGGGTTATGACTTTATGATTGTGAATTTCATGCCAATTAGCTGTCCAGATTTGGGGCCAGCCATTCCTACTTTTCAAGAGCCTTGGTCCAGATTTTCAATGTGTGTAGCTTGAGAGGTATGGTAAATCCTTACATGGTTTGGATGTCTCTAATGACTACTGAAACCAACCTGGGTACAGAGTACCCTCCCTGCAGCCTGTCCTTTCCATCTCCTTTGGCCAAGCATATCTAAGACTCCCAGTGCTCTTCAGATATGAGTAGGAGAAAGAATTAGCAGGTTTATTGTGAGAGGAAGTGGACTGGTACCCACTTAGACCCTAAGATGCCCACCAAAATTCAGAAAGTGGTGGATGAAGGGAAACTACCCTACTGTAGTCCTACTTCAACATCTACCATTATTGCAAGATACCTAGACAACTATACAATATTGAGAATCTTCCCAAAGGTTTGGACCGAAGACTAAAGTTTATCTGTCATACTGGGAACTTAGTTATTTCCCTGATACAGGCTACAGAAGGCCCTTCAGGACAGCAGTGAAAAGAAATGCCCTGCCCCTAGATAAGCTATCATAGGTTCATAGGTGTATACTAGCATAATGACCACTAGGACCCATATAAGCCAAGATGTGCAACCCACATGTGACCCACAAATTTGACTTATACAGGGGGTGACTTACTGACTGCTCTCTGTCCATCAGAGACATAGGCCTTGACCAGGGGTGAATTTCCAATTACCCATCCATTGTTCCAAGTTGTGCTTAAATAGGGTTAGGGAGGAACTCTGCTTGACATGGATGTGGAGTCTGTTTCAAAGATGAAAGTTCTCTAAAAAAAATCTGTCTTTCCAAGTCCTATTTATGTCACAAGCACATTTTAGGTCTCTTAATCAAGTAGTTCTGATGCAGTTTATTTTGCAGATGTGCAAAAGGTTCTTCAAAACAGGATCCAGGGATGTCTTGTACACCAGGGAACGATCACCTTTCAGAAGTTTGTATGATACCAAGTAAAGAGACAGGGCTCTGAGGTGATGGGTATAGGACATTGTGTTTACTCCCTGTAATCTTTTTGTAAGAAATGTTTGTGGACGTTCCAGTTGCTGCATGTGTCTGGTCATGTACATACCAAAAGGGGACATTATACCTTATGATTGGTCTGATGAGGACATAGTACAGTGGTACTTAGAAGTTGATCAGCTCCGATACCCTTCTGGCTGAAGTAATAGCCAAAAGAAAGTAAGTCTTCCAGGATAGAAACTTCAAATCTGCAGAGGCAGCTGGTTCAAAGGGAGACAGAGTAAGCTTTTCCAGGACAAAATTAAGATCCCAAGCAGGAGTAGGAGCTCTTCTGGGAGGTCTAAGATTACTAGCTCCCCTCAGGAACTGCTTCATCAAGGGGTGAGAAAAAAATGGGTTGCTCAAAAGAACAATGAGCCGATATTGCTGAACCGTGAATTTTGATTGAAGAAAAAGAAAGTCCACCATTAAGCAGTCCTGCTAGGTAATCAAGAATGAGGGAAAGAGAAGGATGAGAAGAGTCTTCCACTTTAGCCTGCATCCAAGAGCAAAATCTCTTCCATTTATCTGCATAGGATTTTCTGGTGTTAGGCCTCCTGGCCTCATGAAGAACTTCAACCGCCTGTTGGGAAAGATTTAAAGTATTAGCCAGGCAGTTAAATGCAGAGTTTGAAGACGAGGATGAAGGAACTTTCCCCCTTCCTGGACCAACAGATCTGGTACCAGGGGAAGATGCCAAGGCTAAGCCTGGGAAAGGCTGCGGAGGAGGGGATACCAGTGCTGCCTGGGCAAATCTGGTGCTATCAGAATAACCTTTGGTTTTTTGTACCTTATCTTTAGCATCACTCTGGGAAGAAAAGGCAGAGGAGGGAATGCATAAATTGAGAGATGTGTCCATGGGAAGGACAATGTGTCCACCCTCCAAGCTTTGTTGTGAAACTCCCTGGTGTAGAAGGTTGGAAGGAGATGATTGGCATGGGAGGAGAAAAGATCCACTTGTGGGGTGCCCCAATGCTGAGTGATGCAATGGGAAATGACCTTGTTCAGTTGCCACTTGTGAGGATCCAGAACATGTCTGCTCAAATGATCCGCCAAGGAGTTTAGCCTCCCTGGATGATACTGGGCTATTAGATGTAAGTCCATGGAAGCTGCCCCCTTTCTTGGGTACCAGAAAAAGTCTTGAATAAAAACCTAGGCCTGCCTGATTTGCAGGAACTGGCTCTATATCCCCCTTAGTCAGTAGATAAGAAATTTGAATTTCTACCTCTGCCCTGAGGGTTCTGGGTATATGTGGGTGCCCTTGCAGAACAGGGAAGGTGTGAAAATAAAACTTGTAACCTTGGTTTACAATATTGAGCACCCATTTGTCATCTGTGATGTTAGACTATACCTCTGTGAACCTGGCTAACCTTCCCCCAAAGGAAACCCGGGGCCTGCAGAGGGAGGCACAAGAAGGCCGGAGTCATAGAGAATGTTTGCTTTGGGAAGCTGGCTTAGAACTCCCCAATTCAGCAGAAGAAGAATGCCATTGTTTAGCCCTTTGAGGGGCAGAAGCCTGTCCTATGGCAGATCTGAAACCCCTAGGTCTAGAGCGATCCTGCTTGCCAGGATCAGAGAAAGACCAATTCTTGGAAGGATAATGCCTACTAAACCGAGGAGGCTGAACCTGAAGGAAATCTTTTACAGCTTGAATAGATTTTGCCTTATCCTCCAACTTCTTCAGTACCTCCTCACCCTTATTACCAAAAAGATTGCCTTTGTGCAAAGGAACATCATTCAATTTAGATTTAACAGGTTCAGAAAGAGGCTGCTCCCTGAGCCAAGCATGCCTTCTAATAATGGAACCCAGTGGATGCTGCTCTGCAGGAAGCCTCCAAAGTGTCAAAACCACAATGAAGTGAATGCTTATTAACTAAAGTGGCAGAAATCAGTAAGTTTTGTAAATCTTTGTTCTCCGACATGGAAGGAATATCCCCAGGTTTAGCCTTAATAGCCTCCAAAGTATGCTGCTAATATTTAAGCATGTGAAAAAAGACAATTCACGGATCTAATGGCAAGAGTTGCAGAGGTATAAACTTTTTTACCCCACCTGTCCAAGGCCCTGGACTCCTTATCAGAAGGCACAGGGTTTTTGCAATAGTAGCCTTGACACCCTTGGGGCCTTGAGAAATACTCTCAGGATCAGCAGTTGTTGTTGTTTTTCTTTTGGCTTTTCCCGGTTAAGGGTCGCCACAGCGGAATTCTGGTCCACTAATGATTGGCACTCGATTTTTACGGTGCCAAGGTGCCAGCCCGATGCCCAACCTTCAGCGAAGGCATGCCCATTCACGCATGTCTTTTGAATGCCACTCGACCACGGGGAGGACATGCAGACTCCACACAGAAGGTACTCCAGCTGAGAATTGAACGGGAGAACCTCTTGCTGTGAGGCAACAATGCTACCGCAGCACCACCGTGGCAGGGTTTTTAAAAAGGAATTGATGAGAATCAGGAACCCTATAATACCTATCAGGTTTTCTGGGGGCAGGAGGAACAGAATTAGGAGTTAAAGAATTTTCCATGAAAACATCATCTACAACTTCCAAAACTGCAGGTATAGCCAGAGGCTTATGCTGTGGCAAATCCAAAAATTCCCTGATTCTCTTCTTAGATTGAGGAAAATCCTGACATTCCCATTTAAAGTGCTCCCTAAGAGTATTCAAAGTATCCCCGAAGGAAAAATCTTCTGGAGGGGAGGCAGAAGGGATACAGTCCTCAGCATTAGAATCCTCAAAGCCAGAAAAAAGTTGAGAATTTCCTTCTTTACCAGCAGACATACTGAAAATCTCAGAATCTGAGACAGACAAAACATCAGGAGATAATTCCCTAGCCCTCTTGGAGGGGGGGGATGAGAGCCCCTAATCAGGGAAAGAAGATCACCAGCCATCTTTACCAACTGGGACTGAGGCACAGGAGGGGAGGCCGACACCTGCTTGTGAGTAGGTTTGCGGCTGGAAGGTATACAAGCAATCCGGAGGGACTCGAAGGCCTAGCAACTGCAGAAGTCTGAACTAAGGTAGTCGGTCTGGTTCTGATCTCATGTCAAAAAGAAGAGGTGTCAGAAGCTGGTGCCTGCAAAGCAGCTCCGGACCCATCTGAGGCAGCGACAGACAGATGGTCTGAAGATGAAATAGCAACATGTGGCATGGAGGACTCCGTAAAGGTCTCAGCAGAGGCCTGCGGCTGAAAATCTGCAGACTGCAGGGGCTGTGAAAGCACCTCACTGACTACCGCTGTGCTAATGACCAATTTCACAGGTGCATTGTCAGTAGATTTAACTTTAGGCCTGTCACGGTCCTTGTCTTTGCGTTTCCTAGGTATATCCGAAGTTGGGATACCAGAAGACACCATACCGATGAACTTAGGCTAGACTCCGAAATACTTGCACAAAATCTTAGCTCTACGGTGTATGGTACGCGGGCTAAAGGAAGCACAGATATTGCAGTTAGGGACGTCATGCTCAAGGCCTAAACAAGTTATACAATAGGAATGGAAATCGCGGTGCGGAATCTGTTTTCCACAGGCAAGACAGTTATTAACTTTATCTTACATTTGTTAAAGCAAGAAAAGAGGATCCCAATGGGGTACTTATCTGAAGGCGTCTTCAACTTGGTAGTCGGAAAGCAAAAAGAAGGTAAATGGCCAACCGGAACTAGTAGGAATTGCATCTGCTTCGGGCTCAGTGGCAAGAAAGACTGAAGAAATGGCGTCGGCTGCCTCCCTTTATACCTGATGTACTGACATCAGTTTTACAACCAATGGCAGCCAACGTCATATACCAAGGACTCTGGTATTCGGGCCAACTAAGGGCTACCAGGAGCCGGATAACCCATATGTGAGGACTGCAACAGTGAAACACGAACATCTGGGATGGGTCCAGTGTCTGGAGATCTCTTATGTCCTTGTTGATAATTTCCATCGGTTTGCAAATAAGACTAGTCAGACTAATGTATCTGTAGTTTCCAGGATCTACTGGAGGTCCTTCCCTATGAAGGGGATGACCATCTCAGTCCTCCATTCTCGTGGCACAAAGCCTGTTTTAAAGCTATGGTTATACAGTAACTCCAGGGGGTCTTGATAAATCATATTTTAGACTATTCAGGAGGCATCCTGGGATGTTATCAAGGCCCATTGAAACTGTTCCTGGCTTCAACTAGTGCACTCAGTACATGTAACCTAGCTATAGTTGGAGGGGTTATGTTTGAGGGTATTTTTTAGGAGATGGTTGGGGTTGAGAAGGAGGTAAAGCTGGAAATTAATGGCAAGTGTCTCTAGTAGGTATAAGTACGCACTGAGTTTCTTGGGACATGGAGGTGACCTATAGCTGGCTAGGATATGCCACAGGATTTTGTCAATGATGATCTGCACGTGGAGGAACTCCAGCATGTCATCCTATCTGACCACCTTTGAGATATGTGTATGCTTGTTACTGATGTATAGCAAGGCATCTCCACCTTTAGCCCTTGTTCTGTGCTACTACTAGTGTGGAAGAAACCAAAACCTTGCACTGCTAGGGTACTTTCTGCTGCTTTAAACCATGTCTTGGTAACTGCACAGATGTCTATATTTTCGATTGTGAAGAGGGCTTGGAGGGAGTAAAGCTGTTTTTATTTAGGTTCCTGACATTAAGTAGTAACACCTTGAGGTTCAGCTGAGTTGATTTTGCTATGTCAGTAAGTTTGTCAGTTTGGCATTGCCTAAAAAAGGCACTATGGGGGTGGATAAACTTTTAGCCAGTATTAGAAAGCCTAGAGAGGACAGGTGAAGATTGTCCTTGGCAAAGTAATGTTGCCTGTTAACCATGTCCTGCCAAGCAAACAAATACTGGACCCTGTTAGAATGACACCAGAAAGACCACCAGTTGTTGAAATCAGTCATTTTTGCTCATACTGTGACATCATCTCTGGCAATGGTGATATGCTGCTCAATGCTAGGCTCATACCAGCTTGAGACACACTGTTTGAGAACTCCGTATTGTCTCTCTTTCATGTGCATCTCTGGCCATTACACCTACATGGACTATGATGGAATCATACAGGTGGTGGTGGTGGTGTGTGTGTGTGTGTGTGTGTGTGTGTGTGTGTGTGTGTGTGTGTGTGTGAGAGACTTGGTGGATCCTGTCATGAGATAAGAAACTGTTCATGCTGGTTACTGGGGCATCAACATGGCTCACAGTGGAGTCCCCTTACTGGCTTAGCATTTGGAGCACCATTGAAAGTGACTGTATGTGGGTGTTAGGTGGTGTTTTTTTCTGAGTGCTTTTGGGCTTGCAGAGGCCAACCGGTAGTCTGGACAATCTCAGTTGTTAAGGAAAGATTGATTTTAAGTACCTTGGCAGATATTTGTCCATGTGTGTATTGTGTACTATGTAAGGTATATGCTGTGTGTGTGATTTCAGCAACCTAATGTGCGCTTGTATGCATGAGTTTAGACTCCAGTGTCATTGTATAAGTACACCTCTCACATACTGTGTCTGCTTCTTTAAGGATTAAGTGGTTGTCAGTAAACATGAGACAATCACTACATTGTCTCAAGATGCCTATAGCCACCGGAATTCCAAGATGGTTGCATACTAACAGCTTATTTCTAGCTCACCCAATGAGAAAACAGAAACTCAGCAGTGATGGCCAGTAGACTTGTGTGTATGGGTACATTTTAGTAACTGGCTAGTAAGTCCACTGTCTGGATGCCAGGAATAAATAAATACAGACCTGGAAAAAAATCAGCTACAAAAAGTGAGGAAGAAACACTGACTGGGGAAGGTTCTGCAGCTGTTCAGCAAAAAGCAATGCAACCTACAGACAGGACTTCCAGTAACCTACAGGAAGATATGTCAACTGCATACAGACCTGGTTAAAATAAACAAAACCCTGATGGAGTATATCAGCACAAACAACAAAAAGCTGGAAACAATGGAAAGAGCTTTAAACAGACATTCAGATGAGATGAGATGATAAAGCTGCAAAAATCAGAGGTTGAAATAAAGAAAAGGCTGGCTGAATATGAAATTGCTCAGGAAGAGATGTTTCAAAGAATAATAGAATTAGATGACAGAACATGTAGGGAAAACCTAAGATTTTCAGCTATACCAGAAAAGCTGGAAGGAAGAGACTGCATTCATTTTACAAAAGCACAAATAAGCAACTGGACTGGTATTTCACAGCAAGAGTTGTTAGTTGAAAGGGCACACCACGTATGCCCCAAACCTGGCTATAAGAAAGCAACCTAGACCTTTAATAGTCAAGAAGCAATCTTACCAGCAGAAGAAGTTGATTCTGACAAAATTGTGGTAGAATGACAAAGTAGTAAAAGTGGGAGACAAACGAGTGTTTATGGAGAATGACTATTCATTGTACACCAGACAGAAGAGGAGCAAATTTATTCCACTATTCAGGGAATGCCAAGATGCAGGTGTGAGATTCAAACAGCTGTACTCAGCTGTCTTCAAGGTATTCTTCCCTGAAGGGACAAAAGCATTGTTTGACATGTTAAAGAGGAAATGCAAGCATTTGTCCAATAGAAATTAAGCTGTGAAGCAAAAGAAGATTCTGTTTCTTGTTTGTCTGGTAATAAAGACCATAGAGGGACTGTACCTGTGACACCTTTTCAAATTTTTCAATGGAAAATGTTGGAGAGATGGAAGGGAGCATGAGAGTTGACTAGAAGGATTGAGTACTTTCGTAATGAAGCAGAGACTGGATTTCGGAAATGAACAGTAATAAAACCAGTAACAATATGGGATTACAATGCATAAATTATATTTGTGAAATAAGACAGAACAAGGAATTCTGGAAATACTGGACTTTTCAGAATTTGTTGGACTTGTGGGGGACTCTAAAGCACATGCCCTACTTCATGAGATTAGTGTTTAGAAAAGTGCTTTGGGAGGGGAATAGGAGGGAGAAAGTTAACTGTAAGTAAAGATGTTTTTCTTAAATAGTACCAGTTTTGTGGCATATGGTTTTCTTTACATGCTATAAAGTTTTTTTCAGTTATTTTTAAGTGTAATGGAGATTATAAACAGGTACTGATGTTTTTTCCTTCTAACTTCTTGTTCAGCTTTAAGAAATGTAGGCATAGCAGTGCGTTTTAAAAAGCCTGGTTAAAAAGCATGATAAAGGAAAATTAATGTGCTTTTTTCTCATTCTTGGATGAGGAAATGACTTGATTAAAGACCCTAGATTCATTTAGTAACGTGTTTTAAGACAGCAAGTAAACCAAAAAGAACATTGAATATTATGAGGCTTATTTCTATCAAATACATGTATGCTCAGTAACAGTTCTGCAGCTGATCTTCACATTTCCATGGAAACAATATGATGAAGTGGTACTGGCTGCGTGGGCCACATGTCTCCACAGAGACAACCTGATAGAGAGAAACTGGCTAGAGTTTGGTGGAGAGTGACTGGCTGAGGGAAAAAAGAAAAGAGAAACTGCCTAGGAGAAATTCTCTGAAAGCATTCAGGGGTTCTCCCAAAGTAGATGATGTTCTCTGAAAGTTTTCAGGGGCTTTCCCAAGGTAGTTACTGTTCTCTGAAAACATTCATAGCTGGGAGAGCTATAACAACAAGACCAATCAGCACTTAGTAGAAGCACAGGCTGCACAATGCATCTTAGCATGGATGACCTTTCTTTTAGGTTAACTCAAGTCTATGAGTGTGACTGTCAGTTTGGGACTTTTGTTCCTATGAGGGGGTAAAAATTCAATATTTGAAGGTGTACATAGTTTTGTGTGTTAGTACTTAGTTGATGGGTTTTATGTGGGTATTGGTGTGTGTGTGTTTTTTTGTTTGAGGGCTTTCAATAAAACAAAAAGTATTACAAGATGTGACATAGGCTCAAATGTATATGACAAGAAACAACTATAAAAGCTCCACCTGCCAAACAGTGTGCATATAACACAAAGGTTGGAACTAGACATTTAACAAAAAAGTGTTATATATAAAAGGTGGGAATAATAACTTTTTAATACAATGATGCTTTCATTAATGTCTTTAAATCTAAATGGCCTCACAGATAAATACAAACAAGAAAGGGTAGTGAACTATATTATAAAATGTAGAGTACAAATAGCTATGTTACAGGAGACAAACACAGAAAGAACTGAACATGTTAATTTGATTAAAGAAAGGTTTTCAGGATGGTTATTCAGGAGAACACATGGTACAAAGGAAAAGAGGAGTACTTACATTAATTGCAAGTGGAGCTCCAATAGTGATAGAATAAGATAAAAAATATAATAATGGCAGATTTGTAGTGCTAAGAGGTTACTGGCAAGGGAGTGGGATTACACTGGCACATGTTTACATTCCACCTAAAACTGCTATAATGGAGATTAAGAAATATCTGGGAGAAATGCTCAGTTTTCAGCAAAGAATATCACTTATAGGTGGCAACTAGAATTTGATTTGCAGCTGTGAAGATGTGTCTGGGGGTCCAGAAGGGAAAATATAACAAAGGAGGGTAGATTTTTGAAGAAATGTATGAAAATATTTGGCATGGAAGATGTGAATTCAGTAATAGGAGTTCAAAATGAATTTACATATTATTCCCCAAGATATAAAAACTGGGCTAGGCTAGACATAATTTACATTTCACAGGAACACATGCATTTAATTGGTCTCGATAGCCACCCAATAACTATTTCAGATCATACACCAATAGCTAAAATATAAACACAGGGTAAAGAAAAATGAGACATTGGTGCTTTCCCACCTATCTGTTGAAAAGACAGGAATTTAAGCAATGGGTAGTGGACACTATTCAGGAGCTATTAGGATAGAAATTTCTTCTGAAAATACAGCTTGGGGATGGGATAAAATTAAGGTGGAGTTTAAAAATAGGGTGGAAATAAAAGAAAGGGAGCTATGGTTAAGAAGTAAAAATAATTATTTAGAGGGACTGACAAATATTAAAGTATTGCAGAATAGGGGGGATTTCATAGAACAAGAGGATCAACTGCAGAATGCTAGGCAGAAAATAAGGGATTACCTTGATAATATAAACACACTTAGAAAGATTGCTGTTAAGCAACAGTTTTTTGATAATAACACTAGAGCACAAAAACCTTTAGCACAATGACTCAGGCAAAAGAAAGCAGAAGTAGCTGTCATCAAACTTAGGGAGCCTAAAACAAAGAAGACAACAAGAGATCCTGTAGAGATATTAGAAAAAAATTCTGAAATTCTGAGACTTTCTATAGAAATATGAAAATCAAGCAAAGATATAAATGGAAATGTTTATGGAAGAATTAAATATGCCAAGGTTAGAGGTAAATGAGGTTCAATTACTAATAGGATAGGAAAAAAATGAGATAAAAATTGTGACGTATAACCAATCTACTGGAAAATCCCCAGGAATAGATGGTATTCCTGTAGAAGTTTGGAAGCTAGTAGGAAAAAACTGATAAAGATCTGGAAGGTTTTTGTTTAACAGTATCTTAAGATTAGAAGTACCACTGTCCAGGAAGACAGCAGTGGTAGCTATAATACCTAGAGAGGGTAAGGATCCATCAGATCAAACTTCATACAGGCCCATTTCAATACTAAACCATGATTATAAAGTGTTCTTGTCTACAATGGCTAAACGAATGGCAAAAGTAATGCCAAATCCTATAGATATGGATTAATGTGGTTTTGTTGAGAGGAGGCAAACATTTGAAAACACTAACAGAACATGGATGATCCAGAGGGAAGCAGAATGTAAGAAAATACCATTGTTGTTGGTGGGTCTTGATGCAGAGAAAGCATTTAACAGAGTAAGCTGGGCCTTTATGAGCAGGGCAATGGAATCATTTGCATTTCCTGAAAAAAATTATAAGGTTAATTACAAGAATATATGAGGAATTGGAGGAGGAAATTAAAGTGGGTGTGGTCCTCTCTGATAACTTTTGCTTGAGCAGAGGAACCAGGCAGGGTGTCCTCTTTCACCTTTATTATTTGCATTATATTTAGAACCATTGGCAAATAAAATAAGGGACTCAGAAATTCAAGCATATAATTGGTATGGTAGTCAAGAAAAGCTGGCTTTATTTGCAGAATATATTATTTTGCATCTGACCAAACCAGAAAAAGACATTACAGTGTTTTGGAACATTTTGACATAGTTTCAGATCTTTTTGGGATAAAAAAAATACAAAGGCAATACCGGTAAATTATATACCCACACATGAACTGGTTCAGGAATACCCATATTTATGGGGATGTGATAAAATTAAATATTTAGGAGTACAGATTAAAAATTATTCTAGTGTGTCAGCTAAGGATATGTGGGAAGAGGCTAAACAAAAAAATACAAAATCTGAGAAAATGGAAGCTTTGTTATATGGATATGGATAGTAAGAAAAAGGCAGTTAAAACATCAGGCATATTTTTATCAATCAGAGAAGTGGGTAGCAATTAACAAAGAGCTGAAGGACTTTATCTGGGAGGGGAAGACAGCAGGAGTCAAGTGGAATAAGCTGACTCTTCCAGTAGAACAAGGCAGATTGGGATTACCCAATAGGAAGGGGTATTTCAGAGCTACACGGTTAAGACTGCTATACAAAACACACGCAGAAAACTATAATTCAAAGTGGAAAGAGATGATGATGAAACATGTGGGAAGCTAAGAAACAAGGAAAGACTGGGATTTTGGATGCAGGCCTTTAAGGAGAATAACAGTAATCATGCAGAATATTATATCCATAAAGTTCGTAGGTTCATAGGTAGGTACTAGGCTATTGGCTCTAGGGCCTATATAAGCCTAGCCAAAAATGTACCCTGGCTTTTGTCACCCAAGAAAATTATTTTCCTGTGCCCCTGTTGAGCAGAGCCACAGAAGTGATCCCCAGGGTGAATTTCCTATCTCCCATCCAATCATCAAGATTTTTCTTGAAGAGTGCTAATGAGGAGCTCTGTTTGACATAGATAGGTAGTCTGTTCCAGAGTATGGGAAGTCTCTGGGACAGGAATCTATCCCTCCAGCATGTTCTGTTTATTGTGGTGACAAGGTTTAGGTCCCTAGAGCATGTAGCTCGGAGGGATTGGGATTTCTTTAAGTGGAGCATGCCCAACAGCTTTGGGTTTGACATAGCTTTGTATGTTAGGCAGAGATCGCCTATGAGTAGGCGATATGCGACGGAGTAAAGCTGGAGTTTTTTGAGAAGGTCTGTGTAGGGCATCTGTTTGAGGCCAGTAATCCTCTTTGTGAGGTATTTCTGTGGCCTTTCCAGTTGTTGTAGATGTCTTGTGAGGTACATACCAAAAGGGGCATTGTACTCTATAATGGGTCTAATGAGTGATGAGTAGAGGGGAACAATGACCTCAATTTTTTCTGGATGAGAAACCTTTTGTGATGAGGTGAGCCATGTAGGAGGATTTACAGACCACTGTGGCGATGTGATTATCAAAGGAGAGACTGCTGTCCACCTGTGTCCTAAGGTCTCATCACACTTTTGGCGTTAAGTAGACTACCAGCTATGTGGTAGTTCATGGGTACAGAGGTTTTACCAAAGGGGACGACAATACACGTTTTGGCATTGAGCTTCAGGCCATGGCTTTGACACCAGGCATCTGTCTCAGTGAGGCCTTTTTGTAGTATGTCCACATCGTTAGGAGTTTTGATTATGGCTCCTAGTTTGCAGTCATCTGCAAATTTTGCTAGCCAAAGACCTTCTGTGTTAGCCTGTACTTCAGAGAAGTAGATACAAAACAGGAGAGGACCCAGGACTGAACCCTGTGGTACTCCACATGTCACTGGTCTGAAGTCGGATTTGGAGTCTGCTACTTTCACAATGTGGGTTCTACCTGTGAGCCAGTTGGCAACCCATCTTGTGACATAGGGATTTATACCTAGTTTAGTGAGCTTATCTATAATTCCAGAGTGGGGGATGGTGTCAAAAGCCTCAACGAGATCTAGACAAGCTGTGTGAACAACCTTACCCTAATCTATGGCTTTGGTGACTGCTTCAAAGAGGTCAGTCAGGTTTAGGAGACATGATCTGCCTTTTACAAATCTGAACTGGGTAGGGTCCAGAGCTTGGAGATTACCAATGTCTTTGTTTATGAGTTCCATGATGATATGTTCCATGGCCTTGCAGACCAGGCTCGCCAGGCTAATGGGGCGGTAGTTCCCAGAGTCCGTGTTGGCTCCCCCTTTGTGGAGTGGGATAACCGTCGCGGTGCACCATTCAGTGGGCACAAAGCCTGAGGTGAGGCTATAATTGAACATGGTACTTAGGTAGGGTGCCATTTCATTCTGTAGTTCATGTAGAACGCAGCCTGGGATATTGTCAGGTCCCATGGATGCCGTGTTCTTGGCTTTGGAGAGTGTGTTTTTTACCTGTGCAGCCGTGATTACAGGAACTTTGCATTCTTCCGGTATACAGGGGGTGAGAGGGGGGTAAAGTTAGCACTGAAACTCTCTGCCAGGATGCTGGCAATATCAGTTGGTTCTGTATATTTAGTGCCATTGTGCTGTAACTCAGAGCAGATCTGAGTGTTGCCATTGAGATTCTTGACATAGCTATAGAATGCTTTGTGGTTGTCTTTAGAGTCAGTGGCAATTTTGTTTTTGTAACTAGCTTTGGAGGATTTTATGAGGGATCTCAGCTTCTTACTGAGGAGCAGGGATTTCCTCCAGTCATGGGATTTTACTCTTTTTTTGCAACAGCTTTTTCTTCTGTTGTAGAGTTTGTTTATGGCAGAGGACCACCAGATTGGCTTCCTTTTTTTTGGAGGATAGCATCTTGGTTCTATTAGGGATAGCATGATCCATGCACTCGTGTAAGTGCTTATAAAGTGCATTTGTGTAGGATTCAGCAGTCGTTCCTCTACTGTCCATCTGCATGGGTGTCATGAAGTTTGCCACTTCTGTCTTAAGAAGTGTGAAGTTGGCTTTGGAGAAGTTTTTTACAGTGGTTTCCCTAATTTGGGGTGGGGGCGGGATGTGGATGTCTAGGGTGATTAGCTTGTGGTCGGATCTGACCAACGAGGAATTGACCACTGGTGTGGAACACCGGTTGCCCATGTTGGCAATGACCAGGTCTAGGATATTGCTGCCCCTGGTGGGGGTGTGAATAAATTGATCCGAGGCATTGGAATTTATGAATTCCAGAAAACGTTGAGCAAAAGAGTTGATACATGAGTAGTTTTCCCAGTTAATGGTGGGGTAGTTGAAATTGCCCATTATTAGGGAGCAGTAGCAGAAATTATTAACTAAATCAACATAGGAATACAGAAAGGAGATTCTGCTGATAGGGGTGACTGCAATTAGGGATACAGACAATATGCAAGAGGAGGCCAAAATCTATTGGAGAAAACTGGCAAAGGAACCAAGGTACTGGAAGCAAATAACTAGAGAGAGAAAGATGACAGAATGGGAAGATGCCAAGAATTTGTTTGGACTGCAGGTTAGAGATTGCCTTCCCTATCTAGGATTGATAGAGTATAGGCAAGGAGAAAGAAATAGAGGGGTCCTAAACAAAAGACCAGCACTAGTAGACTTTTGAAGAGAATGTAGAACAGAAGCTGCCAATAAAAAAGGAACAATTAGTACAGCATATAAAGCATTGCATGATAACTATAAGAATCAATCAGAGGAGGTTAGAAAAGATTGGGAAGAGAGACTGGATAAGCAATTCAAAAGAAACAATGGGAGGATATATGTATGTCTCCCAAATATGTAACAAAATCTAGAAGATTTAGGGTTTTTGCCTGGAACTATTTACATTTATTTTTTTAATTTACATTTGTTTACCAGGAAATTCCAACTGGACACAGGTCCTTTTTCAGCAGAGGCCTGGGAAGAAAAGCTCGACAGAACAATAAATGAGCAGCAGAGTACAAGAAGAAGAATTACATATACATACAATAGCAAATAATACATACTGCAGCAAACATTAGATAAACATACAATATGAAACATAGTAATGAACAGATATATCAATATCTAGCTAGAGGCTAGGAATAACGGTAGGATGTATATACAGATAGTGCTAAGCTCAAATGGATACTGTTCTAAACTCATAAACCTAAATCTTATATATTTATTTATTTAAATGTATTGACCGGGAAAGTCCACTGGGCTGAAATGAGCCCATTTTCAGTGGAGGCCTGGGGAGAAAAGTTCCACAAATGAATTACAAGATAATAAAATACAGGGTAAAGAAATACAAGATAATAACATACAGAATAATAAAACAAGATAATAGAAGTTGTTAAAGGCCTGGTGAGAAAAGCTCCCCAGGCCTTTATTGCACTAAACTCAAACAGATATAAAGCAGATGCTCCACAAGAAGGTGGAACAAGCTAGAAGGGCTAATGGGATGGAAGGGGAAGACAGAGGAATAACAGAGAAGACTGAGTGAGTAGTCTAACTGGTAGTGAGAGGAAGCTAGGTGCATGTCAGTTGGATATGTATTTGGAGTTGAGATGAAGTGAGGTAGTTAAGCATGTTATAACAGGTCTGAGGGATTAAGTGGGGAGGGTAAAGGGTGAGCCAGAGCCTGCAGAGGAAGGAATGCAATGATCAGACAGTGTGAGGCAGGGTGGCTAGTGGAAGGGAGAGAAAGAGGAGGTAAAAAGGAGGGTTACTAGTCGGGACTGGTGCATGGGCATAACCAGAGCCTTTTTAAGTGAGTTTTTAATGCAATCTTGAAGTGATTGCAAGAAGGTAGTGTAGTTATGGGGGGTGGGGTGGAGATTGTTCCATAATCTGGATATGATGCAGGATAATAGTGCTTCTCCTGCTGAGTTCTTGGGTTTGGTCACTAGAAGTAGATTTTTGCTGTTGGAGCATACTGGTCTAGTGGAACGATCGGGCTGGAGAAGGTTTTGAAGGGATAGGACTTTAAGAGGATAGTTTACCTTGTGGGCGAGACAGAGTTGATTCAGGTAAAGAAGTTGAGGGAGTTCAAGCCAGTTAAGTTCTCTAAGTGAGATACAGTGGTGGCTGTCATAAGATGCACTAGTGGCAAACTTAGCAATTTTATTGTAGCAAGCCTCAAGCTTGTTTAGGTTTGTTTGTCTAAAACAGGTAAGTATAGGAGAGGCATAGAGTAAGGTGGAGATTAGGTGACAATTGGCAGCAGAAATTCTGGCTGTCTTGGTGAGGAATTGTTTTTTTCCATACAATGCACCTAGTTTTTTGTGAACCTTTTTTTATAGTACGAGAAATGTGAGTGTCAAATCTGAGACTGTTATCACTCAATCACAACACCAAGTTGTTTCACGTGTTCTGTTGGGGAGATGATGGTACGGTCTTTGGCTAGAATATTAAAGTAGGGGATAATTGGGTTAGATTTGGTGGGTTGGAAGATAAGGAGTTTAGTCTTGCTTGGGTTGAGCAATGACTTGAGCATTAGATAGCCAGCTATCAACAGATGAAAAGGCTTCCTGTGTGATCTTGTGAAGTTCAGGTATAGTTGGGGCTGAGCAGATGAGGGTAGAGTCATCTGCATACTGTATAAGAGAAGCATGTTTGGTGGCAGTGAATAGATTATTTGTGAAGAGTGAGAATAGTACGGGACCAAGGATGGAGCCTTGGGGAACACCGAGTGTTACAGGAAGTTGAGGAGATAGGTCATTATGCCACACAACTGATTGTTGGCAGCCAGTTAGTTAGCTGTGAAACCAACTAGTAGCTGACTGGGAAAAGGACACGTTAGTGAGAAAAGAGATTAGTAGTTTGTGTGAGACCATGTCAAAAGCCTTGGATAGATCCAGAAGTACAGCAGACCAGAACAGGCCATTATTTTTGTCATGAAAGATAGCATTAGTGAAAGAGAGCAAGGTGGTAGTAGTGCTTTGGTATGGCCTGAAGCCATGCTGGGTGCTGGAGAGGAGGTTATTAGCTAAGAGGTAGTTTAAGACTTGAGAATGGATGCATTTTTCAAGTATCTTGGAAAGTGGAGAAAGGATGGTAATGGGGCGGTAATCGGAAAGTTCAGTGGAGGAGCTACCTTTA
Source organism: Protopterus annectens (assembly GCF_019279795.1). Taxonomy (NCBI): domain Eukaryota; kingdom Metazoa; phylum Chordata; order Ceratodontiformes; family Protopteridae; genus Protopterus; species Protopterus annectens. The sequence continues at coordinate 307,841,766 of NC_056728.1, forward strand.
TGGAGGTGAATGATGTGGGATATTTTCCACAGTGTGGGGACATAGCTTTCTGATAAGGACTGGTTAATTAAGATAGAGACTGGATAAGCTAGAGGTTCTGCTGCTATTTTTAGGTATTCAGAGGGTAGATTGTCAGCTGCACGGTTTGTAGGCTTAGGTTTCAATAGAAGTTTTTTTATATTGGAGGTAGGTACTGATGAAAAAGAAATGACTGTGGGCAGAGTATTTGGTTTTGATGTGGGGAGGGTGGGTAGAGGGTTGTGTTGTTTAGTCAAAGACAGAATGGTTTCAGTACAGTGTTTATTGAATGAGTCAGCAATACTGCTGGAGGAAGGGGGAGTGGTAGGTGGGGGGTGCCTACTTTAACTGGGTGGAGAATGGAGTTTATTGTGGACCAGAACTGCTTAGGGTTGTGATGGGAGGAGTTTAGGGCAGACTAATTATATTGGGTTTTATGTTCTTTTATTCGCTTTTTGACCTTATTACACAACTGTAGGAATGACTGTCTAGAGGAGGGGGTTTTGTTAAGCACCAGTGCTCCCAGGCCTCATCTCTGATTTTCATTAGTGCCCTGGTGCTTTTTTGTAGCCAAGGAGAGTACTGTGTTTTGACACTGGAATTTCTTATGGGGGCATGTGTGTTTAGGATATTTAGGAAGGTGCTATTGAAGATGTGGATGGCTGTTCAGACTGAGGTACTTTAGTTGTGTCCAATCACATTTTTGAAGGGATGAGATAAAGGAAATAGGGTTAAAGTTACCCTATTTCGGATTTGCCTATAGATGATGGGTTTAGCACAATTTAAGTGGTGTCTCAGAAGGAATGTTGGAGTGTGGTCACTGAGGCTGAATGGTAGACAGCCAGCTAAGTATGAGTGAGGGTCTTTATTGACTAATATCCAGTCGAGAGTAGCATGTTTATTTTATTTTACATTTGTTTACCAGGGAGGTCCGACTGGACAGAGCTGTCCATTTTCAGCAGAGGCCCGGGGAGAAAAGCTCCAGAACAATTGCAAACATATATTTACATGAGCATTGTGGTTTACACATACAGTTATAAAATATAACAGATAATAACATATGATTGCATAAGATATTTACATAACCATAGGGGTTTAGGCATACAATTAAAAATACAGCAGGTAGTAACATATGAAAGTTGTTCATACAGTATGTTTAGCAGAGATAATCTTGAAGATGTAATGAAGATAAGACAAGAAAGGAAAAACTAAAAATACTAGCCAGTTTGTCAAATGAGAAGAATATAGACAAGTTCATATGAGGTTCATTGACATTTTAAGGGAAAGCTTGTCAACTTAGTCTAGGGGAGAGTTAGTGGGTATAGATGGGACAGTGGGGAGTAAGAGGTGGTGAGATGGTAAGTAATGTGTGATAATATATAGTTCATCTGTGGGAGTTTTAAAGAAGTGGTTGGATAGTGGATGGGGGAAAGATGTTAGAATATGTCAGCCAGGTGATAGGCATTTACATGTCCAGGAGTTGTTTAGGTGGGAAATAAGCTGTTTTTTTAAGATGGTTTTCATTTATCTGGGTAGGTGACTGTATTAGTTGGAAGAAACCATGAAGGTTTAGGTGGTGGGCTGGATGATTGTTACTATAAGGTAGCCAGTTGATATTAAAATCATCTAGGATTATGGTTTCGTGGGGTAGGGAATGGTTAGCCCAGTTCAGGAGGTTTTCCATGGGTGGGATGTTTTGGCCAGGTGCGAAGTAGCATCCTATGATGTTGATTGTTTTATTTGGGTTTAGTCTGAGGTTGGCATATAGGATTTCTTCATTTCCAATGTGAGGGGCAGGTATGTTAAAGATCTGGATGTTGAGGTGGTGTTGCCACACCACCCCTTTTCTTAGATAGTATATCTACTCAAAGAGTGTTATAACCTGTTGGGAGTATTTCCTCACTTTTGATGCAAGGTTCTAGCCAGGTTTCGCTCAGGATGAGAATATCAGGAGTGTAAAGCTATATTGGTGTTTAAGTCATGGGTTTTATTAGTTATACTTCTGATATTTAGACACATGAAGCGGAAGTCAGATGGCTTTCTTTTGGATGTTAGTTGCACGAAGGAGCAGCTATTAGGCAGATTTTTAAGTGAGGAGTTGGTAATGGTAGGACTAGAGTTAGAGTGGATATCACCACTGAGGGCTAATTTAGATAGGGCAATAAACTTAAGTTTTATAAATCTTGTAATTAACCTGTCATATTTTAGGGATATTTTTTCTTTGAATGTAGCAGGTGACTGGTAGTATGGTGGGTGTATTAGGATGGAAATTGTGATGGTATGACAAGTGTAATTAGTAGGTGGGTGATGGATAGAAGTGAGAGTATGGGTGGTGTGATAGTGGTTGGGTGTGTCTATTATGGAGTCCTGGTAGGATGTAAGATGTGCAAGAACAGTGCAGGTAAGGAGTGTAAGCACATTAGGTAGTAGCATGACTGTGTCAGGTGAGCAGTTAGATTGGAAGTGGGTGAGGTACTGTGGGTGGTAAAGAAGATACGTTCCTAGTATTGTTCTGATTGGTTGCTGGTTTTTGGGAGGGGTTAGTGCCTAGAATAAATCTAGATGTAGTGGGGGTGTGTGAGATTAGGGGGCAGGGTGGGGCGCGAAATGAGCCTGTACATAGCACAGGCAAACGGAGTGGGGCTTAAACCCCACCAATCTGTGGATCATCAGGTAAGTATCCAATGGCTTACCAGAGAGCAGAATTCAATTGCTGAAGAGCACTTGCGTCCTGATGGAAGACTAGTAATTTAAAGATGGCTCCATAAACAGCAGGGACCTAATATAGACTTAGTATTGGGGGAGGGGGGGTAGCAAAAAGGGTATGAACCAGGTGCAATGCAAAGAAACCAGCCAAACCAGAGAGGCAATCAGTGGAAAAAAAATCAATGAAGGCCTCAGACGGAGCGAGTAATAATACAACCACTCCCTGTAAAGTGAAGGAGAGAAGAGACAGCTAAATTTATTAAGGTTGAGAATGTGTCTTCACATTGACTTGCTTATTAGTAGCCAATATGTACACAGATTAGAGTAGGGAGATACAATAGCAATGAAGGGGAATGTATAGAGATGCAAATAAACAGGTGGGGCTCAAGTGATACAAAACTAAGGCAAACAGCACTGAAAGGGCAGCTTGAGGGTTAATTTTTAATCACAGAGAATAGGAAGGACGTGAATAAAGTATATACAGTCTAGTGGACAGTTAGGATTACTACACAAACTTGGGGGATGACACAAGGCTCAAACAGTCAGTTTTATTAGCACGCTGAGAACTACTAAGTAACACTGCTAATGTTAAAGCTTCACTACCATAACACATACATGTAGAATGCCTGGGTGGACTAACCCTGCTCTTCAGGCTCAAAAGGTACATTCTTGTTTTAGTTTTGCAGTACTGATTCCTTCTTAGAATGTATGGGTGGGGTGGTACCTGCAGACTGCAGAGTTGCTTGAGTTTGCTATGTAGAATGCCTGAGTGGACAGACCCTGCTCTTCAGGCTCAAAAGGTATATCCTTGTTTTAGTTTTGCAGTACTAATTCCTTCAAAGACTGTATGGCTGGGGTGGTAGCCGCAGACAGCAGAGTTGCTTGAGTGTGCTCAGTGAGCAGAATTCAATTGCTGAAGAGTACTTGTGTCCTGATGGGAGACTAGTAATTTAAAGATATTTTTATACCCCAAGTAGACTCCAGAGAATTTTTCCTCAGGCAGACAGTAAATGTTGGACATGTGAAGGAGAAGAAAGAGGTAATTGGGAACATGTTTTCTGAGAGCACGGTGAGTTGGTAGACTTTAAGGATTCCCTACGGGATGCACTTTTGGAGATGCTGGGGGGGGGGGGGCAGATTGGTCTGACAAGGGAGGTGATTTTTCTGGGCTATGCTACAGAATTAGAACTGCCTAGAAATGGTAAGGCCTTGTTGTGTCTAATAACAGTGGCTGCCAAAAAAGCAATTACTAGAAAATGGAAATCAAAATCTAAGCCAACTATACTGGAAGCAGTGCATATAGTAACAGAGATAAAACAACTGGAATTGAGATTTTTAGTAAAGGGTAGGAACAAACTACATAGGGAAAAATGAGAATTGCGCAAACAATACATACGAGGGAGGAGTGAGGTATAAAAGGTGGCAAGATTTAAATGAGTTATGTAATGTCTGAGTGAGAAATGTTGGGTTGATTATAAGTGATTAAGTAAATAAAATCCACCAAAAGACTTTTAAGACCAAAGACCACAAACAGGATGAGCGGTACAAAGTTTATTCTTCACTTTTATCAATCCAAGACTTCTTCAGAACAACTAAAACACACTTATCCCATACTTTTATACCATCAACATTAAGATTAAACAATAAAATTCAATATAATTAATCAATTAAGCTACAAGACATTCTTAAAGTGCAAACATACCTAATAATACTACCTACTATCATTACTATTTAAAAATACATAAGTAAACTGTAAACCTGTTTAACACACATTATATTAATTCACTTTCACCCTTTTATTACTTTAAAAACATTTTAGGTTTATAACCTCATTCAATCCTGGGGGTTTATCTGCATTTCATTTCATTTGCTCTACAAACCCTTTATAATTCCCCCTTAAATCTCTTGGCACCCATTCGAGAATAGAAAATAAAAACTTTTTGCTCTCCCTACTTTTTGTTCCTTTATACGTTTGTCTAAAAGTACAGCTGTGTACACTTACCATAAATGTACATGTTAGAGTGTATTCACTGTTGCAGTCATTACATTTGTGTAATCTGCTGGCAGGTTGCTCTCAGTCAGCCTGATTAACAAAGTCTTGGGTCCTGCGTCAGTTGCTGTCCCTTCTTCCATGACGTCAGGGGTATAAAACATGCAGCCAATGCAATTACATCACTTTTTCTTGCCCCAGATGTCAGGTGCCCCCCAAATGGGGAGCAAATAAAATTAAAAACACAAAAAATATACCTCCAATCCCAAAAGCAAATACACCAAAAGGGCTTTTAAGAATAGTGAAAGAAAGTAGAGGTATAGCCAGAGAAAAATAGGCGGCTGGAGGGAGGGTAACCAGGACTGCAACAGTGAATACACTCAGACATCTACATTTATGGTAAGTGTACACAACTGTACTTTCCTCTCCATACTCAGGAGCTGTGTACAGAGCTGTACACAGATGCATCTGATCATGGTTGGGAAGTCTCCAACAACCTAAACATTTTGGGTCTTTGGTCCTGGTTATTCGTGTTTCACTGTTGCAGTCATTACATTTGGGTAGATTCCCAAAGCTATGGTTGGGTGGCGGGAATTATACAGCATTAGAACCAGCTATAAGGCCCTGCAGGACAGTAGTGGCAAAACCAGCTCTGGATTTAGAGAAAAGTGGTAAATGGTAATGTTTGGTGAACGTATGAACTGAGCTCCAGGTAGCAGCTTCTAGAATGTCTCTGGTAGGAACACCTCTGAGAAAGGCTGTAGAAGTAGATGCAGCCCTGGTGGAATCGGATCTGATCCCCTGGGGGATAGTTTTTCCAGGGTGCATATAGCAGAAACAAATACAATGGCTTATCCATTTGGAAATGGTTTGCTTTGAAATAGCCTTTCCCTCTGCCCCTACAGCAAATGCTACCAGCAGTTGTTCAGATTTTCTTTGACATTTTGTCCTGTTTAAGTAAAATCTAAGTTGTCTGTGTACATCCAATGAATGCAGAATCCGCTCACCCTTGTTCTGTGGATTGGGAAAGAAAGTTGGCAAATTAATGGTCTGATTAAGAGCCATACTGAATACCACCTTAGGCATGAAGGATGAATTTGTCCTGACAGATAACCTGTCTGCATGAAAAATGATGAAAGGCTCCACTGCCATAACAGCCTGTAATTCGGAAATCCTTCTAGCTGAAGTGACTGCTAAAAGGAAAGCTGTTTTCCAGGAGAGAAATTTTAAGTCTGCAGTAGCAGCTGGCTCGAAAGGAGGAAGAGCAAGCTTTAACAATACAAAATTGAGGTCCCAGGCAGGGGTTGGAGCTCACCTGGGTGGTCTTAAGTTTTTGGTCGCTCTGAGATACTGCTTTAGCAGAGGATGAGAGAAGAGGGGAGGTTCTGTGTTGTAGTGAGCTGAAATGGCTGAGGCATGGATTTTTATGGAAGAAAAGAACAGGCCCTTGTGAAGCATCTCAGTTAAGTATTGTAAAATCTGAGGAATGTTGGGCACTGCTGTGCTTATCCCTGGAGATTGATTCCAGGCACAGAATCTTTTCCATTTGTCAGCATAAGATTTTCTAGTACTAGGCCTTCTCGCCTCCAAAATGACATCCATCACAGGTTTGCTGAGGGATGCTAAGGGTGAATTTAGGTGATTAGCCATGCTGCAAGATTCAAAGTTTGGAGCTGCATGTGCAGAATTTGGTTGTTCTGCTGAGACAGTAAGTAAGGTGTGTGAGGCAGGTACCATGGAGGAAGGTGTGACACATTGCGCAGGAGTGGGTACCAGTGTTGGCGAGGCCAGTCTGGAGCAATCCAAATAATTTTTGGTTTGTCCTGTTTGACCTTTAGTAGAACTTTGGAGAGCAGAGGCAGAGGGGGAAAGGAATGGACAGATAGGTTTTTCCAGCTGAAGGATAGAGCATCCACTTTCCAGGCTTTTTTGTGATAAGTTCTTGTGCAAAATTTGTCCAACTGATAGTTGTGGGGTGAGGCAAAAAGATCTATGTCTGGGCTCCCCCATTTGCGTGTCAACATGTTTAAAATCCGTGGTTCCAGTTTCCATTCGCGTGGGTCCATGAGATTTCTGCTTAGTTCATCTGCCAGAGTATTCAGCTTTCCTGGCAGGAACTGAGCTTGTAGTTGTACTTGATAGGTTAAGGCCGTGTTCCACAATGCCATGGCTAGTCTGCAAAGGGGGTAGGAGTGTGTACTCCCCTGCTTGTTTATGTACCACATAACTGTGGTGTTGTCTGTCTATCATTAATTGTCCTGGATGAAGGTAGTCCTTGAAGGCTGTCAGTGCATTCTGTACGGCTAGCATTTCTTTTTGATTGATATGAAGGTGCATTTGATTTGGGCTCCATTTGCCCTGAATGCACTTCCCTGCCAGATGTGCCCCCCAAGCATAGTCTGATGCATCTGTAGTTAGGGTTTGGGCAGCAGGGGGTGGTGTGAATGACAGTCCCTTGTTTTGGTGGCAGGCCTCTGCCCACCATAGGAACTCTAGTTGCAGGCAAGGAATGATAGGAATTATTGTTTCCAGGTTGTGACAATGCTGACTCCATACATTTTTTTAAGTACCACTTAAGCTTCCTCATACGCAGTCTTGCATATGGAATTAGAAGAATGCAGGAGGCCATGAAACCCAAGGCTTGCAGTATTTGCCTTGCAGAAAGCAGGGTTTTTGTGGCACCTGTTTGAAGTAAGTCAACAAATGAATTTGCTTCTCTGGTGTAAGGAAAGCCATCTGGGCAGTTGTATTCAAGCTTGCACCCAGGAATGTAATTTTTTGAGAGGGTACCAGTTGTGATTCATTTTCGTTTACAGTGTACCCTAGACAAGTTAGAACCCTTTTTACAAATGCCAGATAGTCTAGAGTGTCCTTGTTTTCTGCCTGAATTAGACAATCGTCCAGGTATGGATATATATGAATATTTCTTTGCCTGCAAAATGCAATTACTGGAGCCAGACACTTTGTAAAGACCCTGGGCGCAGTAGATAAGCCAAAGGGTAGTGCAGAGAACTGGTAATGCAAGTAGCCTGCTTTGAAGCGGAGGTATCTTCTGCAAGATTCCCTGATTGGGATATGCAGGTAAGCCTCTTTTAAATCAAGAGTTGCCAACCAGGCATCTTTGCCTAGCATAGGAAGTAGCTGGTGAAGAGTCAGCATCTTGAATTTTGAAATGTCCAGAAAGGTGTTTAGAGTAGATAAGTCCAGAATTGGATGCCATGATTTGTCTTTTCTGGGTACCAGGAAAATTCTTGAATAGAAACCTTGTCCCTTTTCCTCTTCTGGTACTGGTTGAATAACCCCCATGCTCATGGGGGAAAGTACTTGTTTCTGGGCCTCTGCCCACTGATTTGGGGGCAGGTCTGGCCATCCATTTGGAATTGGCAACGTGTGGAAATAAAATCTGTATCCCTGGGATACTATATTTAAAGCCCATTTGTCCTGGGTTATAAGTTGCCGGTTTCTTGCATGAAGAGCCAGTTTTCCCCCCAAAGGGATGGCTAAAAGGTAAGTGCTTGGTAAGTGTAAAGGGAAGTCATTGACACTGCTTACCATAGAGAGGTGTTTTGTTGTTTCCAGATTTGGAAGAGGAGGCACCCCATTGTTTTGTTCTGAAAGTCCCTTGTGACTGAAACCTGGAGCCTTTGGAATGTCTGGGTTTGACCAGTTCTTAGTAGGCCAGTGCCTACTAAATCTTGGAGGTTGTACTTTTAAGAAACCCTTCACAGTTTGCATAGATTTAGTTTTATCTTCCATCTTTTTTAAAACTTCTTCAGCCTTATTACCAAAGACACGGTCCTGTTGTATAGGAGCATCCGACAATTTTGCTTTAACATGATCAGGCAGATTTTGCTCTTTGAGCCAAGCATGCTTTCTTAACACAGACCCAGTTACAGAAGGCCTGCAAGAGGCCTCCAAAGAATCAAAACCACAATGCAAAGTATGTTTTCCAACTGAATACAATAAATCCTGTAAATCTGTTTTCCACACAGTCAGAAATTAAAACCATTTTCTGTTTATGCAGTCCCATGATATGCTGTTGATATTTTAGCATATGAAATTGACAGTTTAAAGCCCTGATTGCCAAGGTTGCAGAAGTGTAAACCTTCTTACCCCATCTATCCAGCGCTCTGGAATCTTTATAAAAAGGGGTAGGAGTTTTAGCAGTAGAAGCCTTAATGCCCTTGGGACCCTGAGAAATGGTTTCAGGATCTGCAACAGGATTTTTGAAAAGAAATTTGTGGGAGTCAGGAACCCTGTAGTATCTGTCTGGCTTACAAGGAGCCAGAGGAAGAGAGTCAGGAGCCATACTGGATTCTGAAAAAACATAATCAACAATGTCTAGAACAGGAGGTATAGCCAAAGGCCTATGCTGAGGAAGAAGAAGAAAATCCCTAAGTCTCTTTTTAGATTCAGAGAAATCTTGACTTTCCCAGTGAAAATGTTCCCTTAAGGTATGTAAAGTTTCCCCAAAAGAAAAATCCTCGGGGAGAAGCAGAAGGAATGGAATCTTCTGCATAAGAGTCCTCATAAGTAGGTACAGGCAATTCCTGGTCATTAGAAGAGTCAGAAGAAATAGAATCCTGTTCAGAAGATTTATAATCAATGTCTTGCCTAGGCCTCTTAGAAGGGGGGGGGTTGGCTACCCCTGATCAGAGTAATTAAATCTTCAGCCATTTTGATCATTTGTTTTTTAGGCATAGGGGCCTGCATGCGTGGCCCGGGCATCGTTTTTTTAGGCATAGGTCGAGATTTTGTCCTTAGTTTTGAAGATGGCGTTGGTCTAATATACAAATCTGTAGGCCTGAAAACACCCTCAGAAGCCGGTGCCTGCACAGCGGCTCCAGACCCATCCAAGGTAGAGACATCCGTGGGTTCCATAACCGAATCATCTCGTGGCATACCTGACACTGAATGGGTCTCAGTAAAGGCCTGCGAATCAGAAGTAGCAGGTATCAGGGGCTGCAAAAGCACCTCACTGAGTACCGGCGAACTGGCGACTGGCCTAGGAGAAGCGTCGTCGGCAGTTTTGGACCTCAACGGCCTGTCTCTTTTTCTTTGCATTTTTTAGGTATTCCGGTAGTCGGATTGCTAGCCAATGATATTTCTGGATAATTAAAGCATGAGCCAAAATATTTAGAAGCAGAAATGTACCAACATTTGATAATGCATTGATTAAATAAAGCACAAAACCGACAGTAAGGTACGTTGTGGTCAGGGACTAGGCAAGGAATACAGTACAAATGAAAATCCTTATGAGGTATTTGCTTCCCACAAGTAATGCAATTATTAACTTTTACTGACATCGGTAAGGAGCAAGAAAAAGTCTCCCCAATGGGGTACTTAGCTGTTTAGTAGAAGACTTCGGATCTGAAACTCGAAAATGAAAATTTTAGGAGTCAGCCGACCGGCACTTGCAAGCTGCTTCTGCTTCAGGCACCGCGCGACAAGAAAGACTGATGTAATGGCGTCGGCTGCATGTTTTATACCCCTGATGACTTGACGTCATGGAAGGAGGGACAGCAACCGATGCAGGGCCCAAGACTTTGTTAATCAGGCCGACCGTGGGCAACCTGCCAGCAGATGACCCAAATGTAATGACTGCAACAGTGAAACATGAAGAACATCTTCTTGTTGACATTCCAATGTAAAAACTGTCACAGTGGGAATGGAGTATGTTCCCATGATATCCTTTGTTACACAAGTTTGCTCACCCAGTATTTCTGACACAGTAGTCTACACCAAATTTTTAAAGTCTGCCAACTCATTACATTCCCAAAAATATGTTCCCAGTTATCTCTTTCTTACCCTTCACACCTCCATTTGCAAACCACCTGAGTAAAAATTTATTTGGAATCTGTTTCGGGTATAAAAATACCAATGCAAAAAACCAAAATCAACATTGTTACATATTAAGGAGCCACACCTGTATCCTCCCATTATTTGTGAATTCCTTACCTAATCTCCCCAAACTTTTCTAACCTCCTCTGATTAATTCTTATAGTTACCATTCAATAGTTTAAATGCACTACTAATTATCCATTTTAACAACAGCTTCTATTCTAGATTCTACTAAAATCTCTACCAGTCCTGGTCTTTAACAAACCAAAAAACTCTACAAGACAAAATTGAAAAATCCAAAACTGAGGTTCACACACGTCCAAGCAGGATAAAAACCTTTAATGTAAAAATATACCACTATTAAAACTCCACTGTTGTAAAACAAGTAACACCACATAAATCCTTGAGATGAGCGCCTTTGTCTTGTCACTATCGAGACTTCTTCAGATAACAAAAATTTAAAACACATCATGTTTAAATCCCCCTCCATAAATTATGTTGATGTGTTGTTAGCCAATCGTATGTTGTATGATAATCACACCCCACATTTAAACAACCCTTCCTGTGTTTTAACTTCAGTTGCAAAATCCATTTAAGGTGACCAGGTCTACCAATCCGGTTATATTTTCTTACTAAGCAAATGTTTTTTTCTTGTTTCATACATGAACAGCAGCTTTAAGTTTTATCTTTCTAAAGATTTTAACTTTAGTACACTTGAGATAGATACATGTTCATTCAACCCTGGGTAGCTGGTAGCATTTAGCTGGAGTTGCCAATAAAGTTATTTTTTTTTTCTAATAAAATGGCTCAAAGCCCAACTCTCTCTTTCTTTTGAACTTGTTCTAAAACAGTGAACTTGAACCAATGTTTATTTTCAACTATGTGCTTATATAGTGCGTTGCTGATGTTACTTTTCTTAATGTCATAGCAGTACTCATAAATGAGTTATTTTATGGAGCTTTCAGTCTTACCTATATAAAATGCTACACATGCTTGACATAAAGCAATGTATACTACTCCCCTTGATGTAAAGTCATACCTGTCTTTCATTTTTATTGTGTATCCATTAATAGTAATGGCGTCCCCTAATACGGTATACTTACAGTAATTACAATGCCCACACTGTCGCAGCCTACAGTAATATTTTTATTTTTCTTCCTTAATAGGTCTCTCTAAAATGCCCTTCAACGTTAACCCTTTTCTATACATGATGACAGGACGTTCATCTAACTTTGTCAGAATACTAGATTCTTCCATCAAAAAGGACCATTTTTTTGTCCATATCTTTTTTACCTTTCCACTCTCCAAGCTAAAAGTTGTTACCCCGTCACATTTAAATTCCATTCTCCTCTTTTCAGCTACATTAACCGCCCCCTCTTCACCTTCTGTACTACCACCAAGCAGTGGTTGATAAAACCCACCATTTCTTTTTTTATACTATCTATCAAATGTTAGGGATAGCCACTATTCAAAAACATGTTTTTCAAATTCATACATTCATCTGGGAAGTCTTTACTTCTAGTCACCATTTGGGCTGCTCTAACGTATTGTCCTTTAACTACCATTTTTTCCTGAGCTGGTGGATGTACACTGCTATAGTGTAATAATCAATTTGAATATGTAGGTTTCCTGAAAATGGATGCCACATATCTATGTTCCTGGATGTCCTTTTCTAACCATAAGTCCTGATAGGAAATCTTCATTTTTATCTAGCTGGGATGTAAATTTTTAAAATGTAGTGGAAGTGTTTATACATACCTGAAATCTTTCTAATTCAGGTTCACTCCCTTTCCATAATATAAAAATTCATCCAGGTAAAAGTACATTTTTATACATACCTTAAACTCACTATTTAATGTAAACTTCCTTTTCCACATAGCCATTCACTATATTAGCTAAATGTCCCCCACAGCTTGCTCCTATCGCTACTCCCTTTTGCAAATAATATCTACCTTCAAATAAAATAATTTTTCAAAACCAGTTCTAATAATTCCTCATATAAGTTCACCCAGACCTTGTCTATTTGGTGAACTTTTAAAAATTCACAAAACCAATTGACACCTTCCTCATGTGGAATAACTGTATATAAATCTTTTACATCAATTGTAACTAACATATCTGCTAGGTTAATTTTATTAAGAAAGTCCCAGGAATCCCTACAAATCTGATTTTCTTTTTCCATTAGATGTTTCAGTTTCACTTCTAGATACTTCGCACATGCACTTGTTGAGCCCCCCCCCCCCCCCCCAGCATCTACTATTGGTCTCATAAGGGGTTATTTAAATTTGTATGTATCTTTGGGATTCTGAACTTATTAGGGATCACAGGGAAACTCACATTCAGAACAAAAATTGTTTCACTTAACAGTTACCTCTTTCCTTCCTCTTCCCCTTTCCTTAATTAATGACATGAAGTAGGGCATATGCTTTGGAATCCCCTACAAGTTAAAAGTAAAAAAAAAAAAAAGTCCAATATTTGGTTTTCTTGTTCCATCATATTTCCAAAATGTAATTAATGCTTTGCAATCCCATTCATTAGTTTCCAAGTTGCTGGTTTTCTTATCTCCAGCTCCCATATCCAGTCTCTGGTTCATTTCCAACATACTCATGGTTCTTCTGGTTAACTCTTGTGCCACTTACTGCCTCTCAAGCACTTTCCTTTGGAAAATTGGCAAAGGTTGAACTGGCATAGTCTCTCTTTGAGCTTTATTATTATAAGAATAAGAAGCAGAGTACCCTTCAGTTTGATAACTCACTTTTTGTTTGACAAACTTTTTTAGTTCCTCTTAGCATTTCTCCATTAAAAATCAGGAAAATATTCTGAAGATAGCTGGATACAGCAGCTTGAATCTTACACCTGCATTTTGACATTCCCTGATGGCTGGAACAAATCTTCTGCCTGGTGTACGGCAAGTAATCATTTTCCACAAACACTCAACTGTTTCCAACTTTTAATACTTTGACCTTCTGAAACAGTTTTATCAAGATCAACTGTTTCTGTTGGTATGATTGCATTTTTTTCCCATCCAGGTCTTGGCTGATTTCTCATGGCCAAGCTTGGAGCATACATACAATGTGCCTTTTCAATTAACAGCTCCTGCTGTAGAATACCAGTCCAGCTGCTTATCAGTGCTTTCAGAAAACTGAGTCTGTTCTTTCCAGTTTCTCAGGTATAGCCAAAACATCTCAAGTTTTCTCTGTGTGCTCTTTCCTCTAATTCTACCATTATTTAAAGCACCACTTCTTGAGCAGACAGCCTTTTCTTTAAACTCTGATTTTTTCCAGTTTTATTAGGTCATCTAAATATTTGTTTAAAGCTTCTTCCAGTCTTTTGTTACTTGAGTCGGTATACTCCTTCAGTGTTTCACACATTTTAATCAGCTCTGAGCATATCTGATTTATTTTTTCTATATATTACTGGAGGTCATGTCTTGCATCAAAGCTGGAATTTGAACCAGTGTTTTCTCTTCACTTTTTGTGATCAATTTTCTTTCAGGTTCTCTAGAGTTCTTCTTTGCTGGCATTCAGGCAGTGCACTTAATAGCCAGTAACTGAAACTTATAGAAAAAGACAAATTCATTGGCTCTCTTTTCTGGGCTTCTGTTTTCACACAGAGCTGAAATTAAGTTGTTAGTGTGCAGCCATCTTGGAAATCTCTCTGATTCTTACTTTGACCTCCTCATTCAGACTTCCCTTCTCCTTAACCAGCTCCCATATACTTGAAGCCGTTTACCTGTTCCACTATTTCCCTTCTATCTCAATTCTCTGCTTCTTATGAGTTCCTCCATTTGCTGCCATTACATCTGTCTTATCTGTACTAAGTTTCATTCCATGTACTTTCAGTTTTGCATTCCATTCCCTTATCCTTTGCTCAAGTTCTTGCTCAGAGTCTGCCTGTAAAGCCACATTGCATGCAGCAGCTTTGTTGATCTGTCCCTTCGTACCGGTTTGCTAACATAGTCCAGCAACAGTATTCAAAGCAGTAGAGTCAGAGCTCAACCGTGATCAACTCCCACCAGGCACCCCTCTGTGAGAACACACACTGGTCATTCGTGAGTCATTTGGTCCTTGTACATAGCCTGCACTAATTCTACCAATGATTCTGGAACTTAGAACCACCACAGGACTCCCCAACCAGCTTTCTCGGGACCTTGTTATACATTTTCTCCAAGTCAAGAAATGCTCATTTGGACTCTCTCCTCATTTCTAGATTCTTCTCAACTGCCTGTCTTAACACAAATATTGGATTGGTTGTGCTACATTCTGATATACAGTCAAACTTCTCATCTTCCATCTTACTTTCTATTACTATGTGTATTCAATCACTTTCACCAAAACTTTCTTGCACTGTAACGGGATGTTTGATGCATCTGAAATGCCCACAGTTGTGGATGTCTCTTATGTTCCTGTATACTGGGCACTAGTATGCATATTCCCACGTCATTTGGGATATATCTTTCTCTCAATACTACTATGAATACTCTCATGAGCTATTTCTCCCTTATTTCACCAACAACTCAATCATATCTGCTGTGATCTCATCTGAGCCTGCTGCTTTCCTGAATTCATTTTTCTTTAGTTCTGTTCTTACTTCTAGGGTGGGTTCCCCCCTCCTCTTTCATCATAGGCTGCGTCTTGGGCAGTACAACATCTGTGAGTTTTTCTTCATTCAGAAGCTGCCAGAAGTACTCCTTCCATCTGCCCTCGATGTCCTGTGGACTGGTGAGCATTTTGTTTTCAGCATTCCTTATGAAGGGTTGTCTATCTTTTTTATCTGTCTTTGCCTTGCAACCTGATAGTTTCTTTGGGTTGTCTACCAAGTCGCTTTCTAGAAGCTGGTAGAGTGCCTCTGATGCCTTGTTCTTTGCTATTGCAATTTGTCTCCTAGCCTCTTTGTTAGCCAACCAGTACTCCTTCTAAGCCAGGTCCATATTTACTCCCATTGTTTTCCTGCACTCCTTTCTTTTAATGGCTTGCTGCATTTCTTCCACAATCAGCTTTCCTTATGTATATTTCCATACCTGGCTCAGCCACACATCTATTCTGTAGTCCTCACATACACTCTTAAGGCGCGGCCATTCTTCTTAAACTCCACCAGTTTCATCTTCCTCCTGAAGTGCTAGAACCCTGAGTAATTCCTTAAACTGTTGTGCTTTCTCTCCAGTCAACTGCCAGGTCTTCAGTCTTGTCTCTGTTGACCTTAGAGCCTCCTCTGACCACTGCTTGCAGCTGATTGTGACAAACAGTGGTTTATACTGTGGGCCAACTGTTTTAATGGGGATTGCTTTGCAATTGCTGATTCTACCCAGTGACATTTCCTTACTAGGAGGAAGTCTATAGGAGTTGCACGTTTTCCACTTTTGTATGTGATTTTGTGACTGTCTACCTTGCTGAACCATGTGTTGGCCAACATTAAGTGATTTGCTAGACAGAAGTCTAGAATGACCTTCTCCTTCTTTGTTTCTGTTTCCCCGCTCATGTGGACCTAGGCAATCCTCATATCCTGTTCTGCCTGTCCTGATACGTGTTCACCTGCTTTATCTAGTATGTCTTGCAATTGCTGTCTGAATTCACTCTTTTTTTCACTATCACAATCCTGCTGTGTGTCATAGGCTGAGACTATGAATAGTGTGCTACCCTTATACTGGAGTCTAATTGCCATGAGTCTGTCACTAATTCCGATGACAACTCTGTCTTCTGAAGTCTATCCCTCAATCACAATTCCCACACCTTTTCTAGATTGCCATCATATTGAGTCCCATGCCAAGTGACTTTGCTGCACTACCCTTCCATCCTGTATTTTGTATACTTAGAATGTCCTGCCTCCTCTTTCTCATTGTCATCCACTTTCAAACTGTGTTCTCTCAGTGAACGTAAATTGAAGGTAGCAATTGTTCATTTTATTTTTTATTTTTTTAGCAGATTGATTGGTTTTACATCAAGCTTACACTCAAAAGAACTATCCCAGGTAACACATGCTGGACAATTGGACACTAGCCGGCACTTGCTTACTGACCCATGGCTGCTGGGATTTATGGTGGGCCCACACTGGCCAATAGGGGCACATACCACCCTCTGACGATTAGCATGGGTCCCTGGTGTAGGTTGGAGTAGGCAGGGTCTTCAACCAACTTATCATGACAAATACTCATGCCCATTTGTGACATTAGTCAACATGACTGAATCACTTTGATACAACTTTTACACCAAGTGGCTAGCCTTGACAAGGCTCACAGTCTGTAATCCGTGTTTTCATATCTTGACAATACTGTGTACTACAGTTGATGCCCAAAGCATTCGGTCTATACAACTGTTTCCCCTATGGGCACCATCCAAAGACTGTGCTGCTACCCACAGCTCCATTCTTGGTCGAGTTTGAGATGGAAACACTCATCATATTTTTGGAAGGTGGGAGGAGCTCTGCAGAAACATAAGGAGAACATGAAAACTCCATACAGCATTGAACAGAGGTCAGGATCGAACCTTGTATCTTGTGTATGTGAGCTGAAAACCTGAACCAGTTCTTGTGTGGGTATATAATTTACTGGTACAATCTTTATTTTATCTTTGTTAATTTTACATTCCAAAAATACTTAAAACTGTCACAGAATGTTCCACAACACCAAAACATCACTTTGTGGGCTTATCAAGTACAAAATATCATCTGCAAATAAACCTAACTTTCTTGATTACTATATAGGTTATATCCTTGAATTTTATTTGCAAATCATGCTAATATACTGCTAACTGATAGAGGTAGCTCCTAAATGCTTTATCCCATGCATGGGTCCCCTTAAAATTATCCATGGAATGATCCCAGTTATTCTCACTAGGGGTAATAAATAATTATCAATCATGGAATGGGTAATGCCAATTTAACACTGAACAGGATAGGTTAATTCAAGCATCAAAAGAAAAACTGGCTAGGGTTAAAATGGTCCACAAGGACAGATAGTGTAGCATTTACCTATGAACCTATAAAGTAAATAAAAAGGAAAGAGAACACCCCTGCAAAGTTGTTCTGTTTAAACACAGCTTGTCAGAAAGTAACTCTCCCACCTTAATTCCACCTCTGACCCTTCTTATGTTTTCCTAAGTAAACCTATTACTCTATCAAAGTATGGTTTCTCTGCATATATTTTGGTTCCTCTGGATCATCAGCATTGTTCTATTACTGTTGTCATGCATTTGCTTCCCCACCACAAAACCACATTGATCCATATCTATCAATTTTGGCAATATCATTGTTCTCCAGGCTAGTATATACAAAAAAAACGTTATAATCGTGGTTCAAAATTAAAATGGGTCTACAAGAAGTTAGGTCTGATGGAAGGATCTTTATTCTCTTTGGGTAATCCAGCTACTGCGGCTTTCTTCCAAGATGCTGGTGCCTCACCTCCTTTTAAAATACTATTAAACATAACCTCCTAGATCTTTTCACTTTCTTTCCTCCTAAATTCCAAACTTTCAGGGAATACCATCTGTTCCTGGAGACTTTCTTGTTGATTTCTTGAAATCAAACATTCATCCGCAACCCCTTTTTCCATTTTTTGCACACAAGTGACAAGCACCTAAAGCCAAATGTTTATACCACCAAGTGGCTAAATATCACCATGATTATATCAGGGCTTCTTATCCTAACAATTAGTTATTCAGCCTTACCTTTATTCAGCCTCATCTTCCAGGGACCTTGGCATAATTAAGTCTTCCATAAATATTTCCATTTGTGCTCTTTTGTGGTTTCCATATTCCGTTGATTTATATAAATTTTCATAATATTTCTGAAATATATCTACTACTTGTATAGGATCTTTTTTTTTTTTTTTGCAATAGGTTCCTTAAGTTTGGCAACAACCCCTTCTGCTTTATGTTGCCTAAGTTATTGTGCTAAAAGTATTTGTACTTTGGAGTTGTTATAAAAATAGTTGCGTAAAAGTCCCCTTTCTAACCCATGCATACTATCTAAATACTCCATTATTTTCCCTTTAGCAGTCTGCAGTTGTTCCTCCTCTTCTTCTGTGAGATTACCTTTATTGTGGAATATTTTAAACTTTGTCAGCCCCTGTAAATAATAAATATTTCTATCCCATGCCTTTTTCTCTTTTGTTTCAATCCTATTTTTAAATTCTATTTTCATTTTAACTCACTCCCTAGCCATCCCTTCTAAAGACATTTATATTTTCACTAATAACTCTTGAATAATTTCCACTACCCATTCTTTAAACTCCCTTCTTTTTAGCAAGCAAAAAGAAAAGCACCAGTATTTAATTTTTATTCAATATCCTGCATCTTTATCTTAATTTTTATCAGTGTATGATCTGAAATAGTTATTGGGTGTGTGTCAGAGTTTCAATTAAATGCACATGCTCCTGTGAAATGTAATACCTACCTGGTCCAGTTTGCGTACCTTGGGAAATAATATATACATTCTGAGTTCCTACTACTGAACTTGCATCTTCTGTACAAAACATTGTCATATATTTCTTTAAAAAGCCCCCCCTCCTTTTGTAATATTTTACCTTCTAGGTCCCCTGACATCCTCTCTACTGCAAATCAAGTTCCATTCTCCACTCAAATATTTCCTGCTGAAAGATGATTTCTCCAATTTTCTTAAGCACCATAACAGCAGTTTTTTTGGTAGAATAATACATGCCAGCATAATCCTCCTCAATGGCCAGTGCCTCCTTACTACCACAAATCTACCACTCATCTTTTTTTCCCTCTTCTATCTGTATAGGAGCCCCTCCAGCAGTCATTATTATTACTCCCTTTTCCTTTGTCCCAGATATTCTGCTGACTATCTATCCTGAAATCCTTTATCATATTCACATGCTCAATTCTTCCAGATGTGTCTCCTGCAGCGTTAATATTTACACCCTTTTCTTAATATAATTTAATACTCTTTTTGTTTACATTTGTAAGGCCATTTACATTCCATGATAATATGGACATAGTCATAGGTTCATAGGTTCATACTAGGCTATCTGCCCTAGGGCATTTATAAGCCTAGCCAGAATGAGTTTGGCTTTCGCCACCCATTTTAAATTTATTTTGCTATGCCCTTTTTCGAGGTTAGTATACTGTGCCTCTGTCTAACAGTGACACAGAAGTGATACCCGGGGTAAACCTACGATCTCCCATCCACTCATCAAGATTCCTCTTGAAGTGAGTCAATGAGGGACTCTGCCTAACCTGGACTGGGATTTTATTCCAGAGTGAAGGGAGCCTCTGGGTTATGAATCTGTCCCTCCAGCATGTCCTATTTATTTCAGTGCTGAGGTTCAAGTCTCTCGAGCGTAGCTCGATGGGATTTGGATTTTCTGAGGTGCAGCATGTCCATTAATTCCGGGTTGGACATGGCTTTATATGTCAGGCACAGATCGCCTCTGAACAGGCGGTATACCACTGAGTAGAGCTGGAGTTTCTTTAACCGGGCAGCATATGGCATCTGTTTGAGCCCTTTGATCCTCTTGGTGAGGTACTTTTGGGGTCTTTCCAGTTGCTGCAGGTGTCTGGTAAGGTACATCCCAAAAGGGGCATTGTACTCAATTATGGGCCTGATGAGGGATGAGTAAAGAGGCGATGGCGTCCCTGATCTAGATGTGAATCCCTTCATGATTAGGTGAGCTATATAAAATGTTTTTCTAACCACTTTGGCCACGTGGTTGTCAAATGAGAGATTGCTATCAACTTGGGTCCCCAGGTCCCTAATTACTTCTTCTGTACTTAATGGATTACCACCTATGTGGTAATTTGTGGGCACTTTGTTTTGCCAAAGGGGATGACTATACATTTTTGGCATTTAGCTTGAGGCCATGGCTCTGGCACCAGTTGTCTGTTTCTATAAGGCCCTTTTGGAGGATGCTTGTGTCGGCTGGAGAGTCAATTATGGCGCCCAGTTTGCAGTCATCTGCGAACTTGGTCAGCCACAGTCCTTCCGTGTTGGCCTGTACCTCCGAGAAATATATACCGAACAAGAGAGGTTCCAGGACTGAGCCTTGTGGGACAACACTTGTAACTGGTTTGAGTCTGACATGGCTCCAGCAATTCTAACCATGTGGGTTCTGTCCTTGAGCCAGTTTGCAATCCATCTAGTGACATAGGGGTTTATATTTAAGCTGGTGAGCTTATCTATAATGCCCAGTGGGGTATTCTATCGAAGGCTTTTGTGACGTCCACGTAGGCTGTGTGGACCACCTTCCCCTCGTCAATGGCACTGGTGACCGTTTCAAAGAAATCAACCAGGTTTAAGAGGCAGGATCTGCCCTTAGCAAAGCCGAACTGGGTAGGATCCAGTGTTAGTAGGTCCCCAATATCTTTATTTATGAGGTCCATGATGATCCTTTCCATAGCTTTGCAGACCAAGCTAGTCAGGCTTATGGGGCGATAGTTTCCAGGATCCGTTGAGGTACCAACTTTATGGAGGGACCACTGTTGCTGTACGCCACTCTGGGCACATATCCTGTAGTAAGGCTGAGACTGAACAGTAGTTTTAAGTTTGGGTTTAGCTCTTCTTGGAGTTCATGTAGGATGCAGCCGGGACACCGTCTGGTCCTATTGATGCTGTGTTTTTGCTTTGGAGAGGTGGTTCTTACCTGAGTATCTGAGATGTCAGGGGGGCAGCACTCTGCTGGGATAGATATTTGCCCTTTTGGTGGGGGGGGAGAAGTTTGCGCTGAACTTGTCAGCTAGGATGTTGGCAATGTCTGTGGGTTCGATTGTATTTTTGTCATTTTGGACTAATTCTGAGCATATCTGGGAATTCCCAACCAGGTTCCTAACATAACTAAAGAAAGCCTTGTGATTATCCTTAGTGTCCTGTGCAATTTTTCTCTCGAAGCTGGCCTTAGACAATTTTATGTGTGCCCGTAGTTTTTTGCTAATACTGATCAGTGATGCCTTCCCTTTTTGGGATTTTGCTCCATCATTTAGTAGCTTCCTCCTTCTATTGTATAGTTTGTTTATGGCTGGGGTCCACCAGACAGGACGTCTGCCTTTGGAGGATTGGGTCTTGGTTTTATTTGGGATCGCATGATCCATGCATTCCTGAAGGTGTTCATAGAATGCGTTTATAAAGGATTCTGTGGTCTGGGCTGTATTTTCCACAGGCCCGGGGGCTTTGAAGGATTCCACCTCAGTTTTGAGGAGTGTGAGATTTGCTTTATAGGTTCATAGGTTCATACTAGGCTATCTGCCCGAGGGCATTTACAAGCTCCATAGCCCTTTTTGTGCTTAGGCTTACCTTTAGTATATGGGAACTATCTATTATTATTTTTCTGTGCCTCTGCTTCCAGACACTGAGGTAATCCCTGGGGTGGGTCTATCTGCTCTCCCATCCCATGGTCACATTTTCTTCTTTCATGCACGAGGCAGGCCGGGGCAGCATGTTCCCTCATGGGTGATTTTTTGTTCCCATCTATCCCTAGTCTTGAATCTATTCTATCCTCCTCCACGCCCTGTTAATAATAGCCCAAGGTTTAAGTCTCTGGCTTGTGGCTGATGGATGAAGTTTTTTCAGGTTTGGCATGTTAATCAATATGTACATGACATGGTATATCAGGAAAAGGTCAGTAACCTCTCTCCTCCTGACTGTCTTGCTAGTCCTATGTTGAGAGAGAGCAGCCTCCAGTTTGGCTAGTTAGTTGCATCTCTTTGTGTATTTGTGTTGTTTTGAGGGAGAGAGGGGTTACATGAGGCAATGAGGCAATTGCCCCTCAATATTCCCAATCCAGGTTCAGCTGCAGGAGGAGGACTAGACAACTGATCCAACTGATCCATGCTAAGGAGAAAAGACAAGAAAAAAAAAAAAGATTCCGGGGACGCAGACCGGTGAATGGGGGGGGGGTTGCCTTTATCTATCTTATGACAAGAGTGTGATATATAAGTACTGTAGACTGTAGCTAGAGCTTAAAATATAGAGAATAGTCCTTAGAGATCTTGTAGAGATGATCTTTTAATTATAGGATACTAGGATAGATACAGTAGTATAGTTCGGGGTAGGTAAGTTTAAGGAAAAATTTTTTAAGAAAACTTTAGAGGCCGAGGTAGTGTTAACCTTTTTAACCGGTTTGCCCTATAGGGGCTGGAAAGACAGGAATGACCCCAAATTGGCCAACAAAACCACAAGTGCTGCCAAACCCTCCTCCACAATGAAGGAGTTAGGAGTTATGGAAATGACCCCAATAAAACTACAGTTTCAAGTCAGTAACCACTCTCCGGGGCAGGGGGCTGCTCAATGCTCAATGTTAGTCATACAACACAGAGACTCCTCAGAGCCCAAGCAGTAATATCAAGTTATAACAGTAGTGCAGTAAATGACCCAGACAAGTAGGTCAGGAACATGAAAAGAAAATAAGTTTTTTTTTAAAAAAAATTTAAAAAACATTAACAGCAAACAGGCTGTTTGGTTGTGCTCTAAATACAGCTACTAATACAGAAATACGTTTAATGCAGAAATCAATAACAAGCTAGCAGAAAATGAAGCTAAACAGAGCAAATAGAAAAACTTAAAAAAATAAAAAAAAAAAAATTTCAAATCTCAGCGTTTCTCTCCCTCTCTTCTCTTCACCAACAGCCAACAGCCAACAAGCCAAAACCACGAGGCAACAAGGGTTTTTTTAAAGGAAGATTTGAAAGAATGACCCTAGTGGCCAAAAAAACTACAGTGAGTTTCAAGTAAGTACCCAGTGGGAGAAGTTTTTCACTGTGGTTTTCTGGGCAGGGGGTGGGGTCGGGATGTGAATATCTAGTGAGATTAGTTTATGGTCTGATCTTACCAGTGAGGGATACACTTCTGGTCTGGAGCATAGAGTCCCCATGTTGGTGATATTATGTCATTATGACAGAAAGCTACTACTCCCCAATTATATAGATCTCAGCTTTTTTTAAATGCGTGTTTTCAACTTTTGCTTACATGCATGCACTGTTTGGCAGGCTGATCTTTTATACAGCTGCTGCTTCTAATCTCTATATGAACTAGTCTAATTTTTCAAGACATTTTGCTTCAATGAAAACAATACATTTCTGGAACCTCCTGTCCCCCTTTAACTTAGAACAAACATACAAAACTGTACATTTTCATCCAATGAAGTTTACCCTTACAGAGAGGGACAGCTGCTCATAACTGATGGCTGCACCCACAGACTTACCAAATCTAAAATTAACGTTACCCATACTAATGCATTTGACATCCTGTTTTCTCTACATTGATTATCTGTTCTTTCCTCGTCTCAGCTCTCTTCCCAGATATAAAAAAACAATTTGCACGTTTTCAGTCAATAGTAACATTTAGCCCTAAGAAAAAAATGCACTTGTTGCATTTAAATAAATAAAATAAATTGTGTGCTGTCCTGTTAAATGCATTCACGTATTGAGACTGCTGGAGAAGCTTCTACTTCTTATTCACTTCCCAGTTTCAAGCTTTTATTTTTCACTGAACTACTTATCACTGTACCTTTAAATATTACATTTCTCCCAACAGAGCATGCTCAGAAATTTCAAGATTATTTGCTTACACTTGGAAACAGCTTATCTTCAAGTAAAAACAACCATCAATGAGAGATAAAAACTGCTAAAAACTTTGCAGATGCATGAGTAAATCTAAATTTCACTCAGAACACAATGTACTGTCCTACTCTGGCTGTTTCTCCAGACTTCTTGTCTCCCACTGAGAGCACTTGTCAATAGAAAACCATGTTAGTAACTTTGCAGATGCAAGAAACTTAATATTTACTGTGTCTTTTGTTTTGTCTTGTTTTTCAATCGTGTACTTAAATACCCTGTCTATAACAAACTATATAATCAACCCCCCGTAAAAGTGAAAGTTATTGTTGTAATTCTGCAAGCATGATCCATACACTTTTATACCCTACCCCCACTCCAGCAGCCCATGATCACAACTTTATATTAACTTTAACTTGCTTCTGTATCCTTTCTTATTATAATTTAAAGTATGTATATCTTACTACTATGTAAAAGTACTTTTCTTTCATATTTTTAACATATACAGAAGTCGCTGATAAGACTCCTCCCTGCACACTATGTCAAAATTCTCACAATATAACATGGTATTTACATCATGGAATTTCTTATACAAACTAACAACAAAAAGTTTATTTACAGTTACGTCTTCATTTCCTTCAGTAGCATTCTAGCAATTAATGACAAAGTGAGGTATATGTTTGACAGTTCATCCACACTTTTAACAAAGTCAGCACAGTTCCTGTCTTTCTTACCTCTTCTTGCAAAGCCATATTTTATGACTATTCCTAGATCGGTGAGATAGATGTTTTATAGTCTCATGTTTATTCACAAATTTCATTGTTACTTGTCTTCTTCCTGATCATCTCCAACTCAAAACACCAGTATCTGGTTGAAGTCCAAGGTACCCCTGATTCATCTAGTCATCTCCTGTGTTTGTTTCTGTCTCTCAAGCATTTTCCATTTGAACAATGGGAAAGACTTCACTGGTAAAGTCTCTCTGGCCTTTATTGTTATAAGAATGAGAAGTAGTGTCAACTTCTGCTTGCTGATTCACTCTTTGTTGGATAAATGTCTTTATTTCCAGCTTAGCATGTTCTGCATCCATAATGCCTTTGATCTTCCAGGAAAAATGCTCTGAAGACAGCTGGATACAGAAAGTAAGATACCTTAAACCTGCCTTTCAAAATTCCCTGATTGCTGGTGTGATGCCCCACCACTGGACCAGTAATGAAGGAGCCTCAGTCCTCACCACTGGCACCAATAAATGTGATGCCCCACCACTGGACCAGTAATCAAGGAGGATCAATCCTCACCACTAGCACCAGTGGGGGATGTACATTGGGAGTATGACAGGTACACAGACTGTACTTCCAGATGCAGCTCTCTGCATCAAGTGAATTTCCCTTAAGAGCACAGAGAGACCAAAGTGAGTCTGGGGGCTGGGTTTCTCCCTCTTTCTCAAGATCCCCAACAGAACTCCCAACTGGCACAGCTATAGAGTTGAGATCTCAGTGGAGTGGCCAAGCCAAGACCTCCAGCACTCAGAATCCAACACCTTGTTCCTTTTGCCTGGTGAACATGAACCACTTATTATGGGTGCTAAAACACTGTGGACAAAATCCTATTACAATTCAATCAGTATGTGTTTTTTTTTGGACCTTTTGAAACATGACAGTGTGAGAGATTTCCCTCACAGTGAGGGAGGAAGCTCCACAGACACTGAGACTTATAACTAAAGGATAGAATATTAGAGATTGCCAGCCTTGTCCTGGGTATTTCCAAGAAATGCTAAAGAAACATTAAGGAGGTCCACAGCACAGTAATATTCTTTTTTTCTTTTAAAGTAATATTGATCTTACATCATTTAGTCATTCACGACCCTTGTTAGGAACATCTCAGTACTATGTCAAGTGCAAAAAACCCCCCAAAAAAACACATGAACATGACATTTTTTTCCATAGTAAATTCAACCTTTAAACAAACAACCTTCTTAGCAACCTTACCTATAAATGACAGGTTTTAGCTGGGGTGATAATGATTCATATCACAGGATCTAAATTGTCTCCTCATAACTGGGGGTAACAAAGGACTCTAACACAGACGGAAAAAAATAGTAATTAAAGATGCTGAGACAAATCAGTAAATCAGTGATCCAAGCATATCTAGATGGGTTAAAAAAAATCTATTTGGGGAAGAATCTTGGCTGCAGGTATCAGAAAACATAACTGAAATCAAATAAACCAGTTCAAAACAGTTAAGTTGAAACTCAAACCAAGTCCAAGCTGAAGACTCCACACAGTTACTGAAAATACCCAGTGAGCTTATTGTTGAAGAAAGCTTTGCAAACAGTGACGCCAGCTTAGGTGTGAAAGCATCTCAAGGACTTTCTTCAGAAGATAACATTCTGTGGGTGGAAATGCAAGCCTGATTCTTCAGGATATTAGTAATCTGGATGAGCACACATGGCCAGTTAGATGTAGAAGAGATCCCCTATAATAGGAATGCTGCCATCTTATGGAAGAGGTCCAACTACTAAGGCTAATTTTACTGGGAAAGACAAAACTGAAGAATGTGTAAGTGCCTTCCTACCCCTTGCAAGAAGGTGTTTTCATCTTTAGGGAGTGGATCTAAAATAGCAGCAGCATAGGTGTCTGACATTTCCTCCACTGACTGAAAATGTGTTTTGCAGGGTTGTTGCCATTATTTATTTGAAGTACTAAAAGTGGAAGGTCCTCTTGACGGGTGGATTTAAGAAAATCTTTGTATTATAACGCTCTGACACAAGTAAAGACAGAAAATAGACATTCCTTAATTCTTCAGTTAAGCAGAGGCACTAGGCAAGTATGTCCTCTTTTCCCATCTTATGTTTGCTGTTTATCTTGAACCCTTATCAAGTAGGTTGAAGCACATAAAAGTAAGGAATTATGAAATGCAGTTGTTTAGTCATAAGCTGGCATTATATGTGGGCAACTTGCTTCTTTTATTTAACAGATCCTGAAAGGGATTTGGAAGTAATATTTTAGCAACTTTGTCAATATGGTAATATTTCTGGATATAAAATAAATACCCAAAAAATAAAGCCATAGACTATTCATTTAGTGACAGGTTGTGTGTGAAGAATACCTCTTTCTGTGTGACTCCAGTCAGCTAATTTTCTTAGGACAGAAGTTAACCAACACAATTGAAAGAGGACTGCTCTTAAACTAGAGAGGATTTTTTTTTGGTCCTCTCAGACCTCGTTTATACTGACCTGACTCCCAGTGCCCCATGTCCATGCCAGATCTACCAGCATTTTTCTATCTTCTG
Organism: Protopterus annectens; assembly: GCF_019279795.1. Lineage (NCBI taxonomy): Eukaryota > Metazoa > Chordata > Ceratodontiformes > Protopteridae > Protopterus > Protopterus annectens. Next base: position 307,869,108 of record NC_056728.1, read on the forward strand.
GACTCGCTCCAGTATTGTTGCGGCTGGTCGTGGATCTTAAGGGCATCCTGGGGCCTTGGCCTTCTGTTTTTTATTACTTTATATGGGCTACCCCCATTTCTCCCTTCCCTGCCTCCCCAGACACTTTTGCTGGTTGTGTCTCACGGCAACTCCCTTCTTTGGACCATACCTCTTCTTGGGGGGATCACCAGCGAGTGCCCTCTCCTCAGGATAGGAACACCCATTCCTCCCTGTTGTTCCATCAGTTGTCCAAGCACATAATGAAATTTGGGTCGGCTAGGTTGTTGTTAAGGGTTTTATCCCTCTATGCCACAGTTGTGGCCAACACTAGGGAGGATTTTAAACAAAAATCTATAAGGGAAATGGAAGAATATTTATCTAGATATGGCACACAAAATTCATGCAGCTTAGTGATTTGTTCTGCCACTACTTATATATAACATGGGGTTGCCACTGCACAAAATGATTTTTTTAGTAAACTCAAGAAAAGCACTAGAGAATTTATATGGGTAAATCAGAATTCTTGGTTGTGGCATGGCACACTACAACTTTGCCAACAAAATCAGGAGGGTTCAGAATCCCTAAAGAAGAGACATAATGTTACAAAGATGCTGGACCCAAACCACCACTGCAGAAGGAAAGCCAACACAATACAGCAATTAGAACGGATCAGAATATATAATTTATTACTGGACAAAAGGTTGGACAGGAAAAGGACAAAGGAATATGGGTGGTGAAGCTAATAAAGTTGCTAAAAAACTCATTGAAAGAGGCAAACATACTAACTTGGCTGAATGAATTCTCCCCATCGAAATGTTCTAAGAATTGGGCTGCAAACAGAAACTTCCAGAAATCTGAAAGTCTCTAGGGGATTAATGTACTGGGTTCAGTTAAAAATGTTGAGGAAAAACAATGATGTTGGAACAATACATGGATAAAGGTGTAGACTGGAAAACATAAATGTACAATAAATTAACACAAATTGAAGGTTTTGGATATGTGCATAATCCAGACAGATGAATGGCTAAAATGGGTTCTTTGGTGGACAGAAAACAGGCAAGAGCATCCAGGTAAAAACTAAAACTACATAAAATGTTAAAAGAATACTGCAACAAGACAAATACAGGGAGGAAAATGCTATCCTAGCTCCCAGACATGCCACAAAAATGTGGAAAGTTGGATTTTTGGTTGGAAATACATCTAGGTATTCTACTCCCACAGCCTCTTTAGAATTATACCCAAGTGTTACACCTGTTTGTTGGAGATATGACACTATTAATATGGGATGTTACACAATCTTTTGCAACGTCCTAATCTAAAATAGATTAAATGGGGGACAAAACCCATTTCATGTTATCTGGCCTGGGAATGGGATAATCACAGAAAATTAGTTGCATAAAAAAGTCGGAAAATTATGAAGGCCAAGTACTCCATTGGCTTTAATTTGTATCCATGAAGACAAAACTCCAGAAAGTGGGAGAAAAAGGAAACCACTGACACAAAAAGATGTCAAGTAAATTATGAAACATATAAAAGAAATGGAACTTTCATCATTAAATGTCAAAATATGAGAAAAAAACATGCTGAAATGCATGCCTTGGAAACTGTAGGTGGAAGGGATATTTGAGTTATGATTAGCAATTTTCAGGTTAATATTAACATTGTGATTGCCTTCCTTTGTATTTCCTTTGTTTTTACTTAAGTTTTGCTGTACTGTAAGGTTCGGCTATTAGAAAGTATAATTACTGTTTCTTTTTGACATATGTTATTATTTGATTAATGGCTGAAAGAAAAGGATGGTGTTGCATTGTTGTATGTGAAATGGTTGCATCAATGGAACTGTCCAAATTAAAAAAAAAAAAATCCTTCATTTGCTGAATAAATCTTTGCATTGAACTGGGTATTCAGGATGGACTGTCTGAGCTCCTCAGCAAGGACAGTCTCAGACTGCTAAGTGTAAAATGTACATGCATGTGTTTGCTGCCATGGACATAGCATCCATGCAATTAAAACTGAAACAGCTACATGATAGCCCACTCTAAAAAATGACAACAAAGCCTTAACCACGTCCTCCTCAAGCCTAAAGTTAGGAAGAGAGGAAGACTTCTCCACTGTAGAACAGAAAATCCAGACAATGAAATAAAAAGTTGAAGGCACAAAATGGCTAAGATGTAAGCTTTCTTGACATGCTTGCCCAAGGCTTTAGACTCCTAGTCAATCAGCAGGACTACTAGAATGCTATAGTCTCAGGGCACTCTGCTGGACCTATGCTGTGACGAAGGATGGGCCCTGTGATACCTGGTCAAGGTCTCAATCTGCAGCAATGGGGAGTTGCAGAAAGCATCTATTTTTTTGGAGCGTCAGTGTCAAGCTCAGCTACTTTCATGTTCCAAAAATGGCATTCCTAATGGCTATCTTTGTGGAGGATGGTTTATGTTTCCTCCTCCTCCCTCCTCAGATACTGATATATCTCAGGGGGTGGAGGACATGGGAACTGCATGCCAAATTCATGTAGGTATTCAAAACCCTAAGGGCGTCCTTCAATTTGTTTTAATTTATTGTACAGTTACAGTTCTAGTCTAAATCTCTATCCATGTATTGCTTCAACATCATTGTTTTTCCTCCTATTTTCAACTGAATCCAGTACATTATTCCCCTACAGACTTTCACACTTCTGGAAATTTCTGTTGCTTGTCTATCTAGCTGAGGGAGCTGTAGAGAGGGAAGGAATCATTGTTCTTTTCTGTTACAGAGATGATGACTTTTAAGTCCTTAGAATCCTCAAAGGATCATGAATGGAATAGATTCCAGAGTCTCCTCCCAGTTCCAAAGGATAGGGTTCATGCATGCTTAGTTCATATGGGAAATCAGTGGTCAGAAATGCACCTACAAGTGACAGCCTGGGGGGGGGGGCAGGGGGAGGGGGCATGATAGGCCTAAAACAGGTGCAGTACTGGCATAAGTATATGATCCTTAAAAAAGGGGGGGGGGGTTCTGCACCTACACTTGCATGTCCTACCAAACTTCAAACATTTTCCTGAAGTATAGTCCCTGAACTAGAAACAATGGCATGGTAAAACTCACCAGACCCTCCTCAGATCTGGTCATCTGACACTGCTGGGTTGGCAGGCAACTGAAAAGACCAAATTCAAGTACTGTTGACCTACAGTCAGATGACTTAAAAGACAGCTTCCCAAATGAGGCCAGTCACATGTGTGCTCTGACCAAACAATTTGAGTATGAGCAGTGCCCTTACCACAGGGTTAAAACCTCAGGGAGCACCTCTTATGCTTTCTTGAAGCAGAAGCTGAAGATTGGTTGCAACTCAAGCCCTCACCAGTCAAGCTGAGCTCATCACATGGTGCAGGAGAGTCATTTTAGAAATGGGCTACCTCTAGGAGTACACACTCTAATTCCCAGACTATCTGGCTTTGCTCCGAAAGAGACCTGGGGATGTGCAAAGACTTTCCCACAGATTCCCTTGTGAGGAAGTTCCACACTGTCAATATCCTTCTGGTTAACAAGGCAGGCCTCCCTTCTAGAGATGGCATCAACCTTCTTGACAGAAGGAGAAGATTCCAGATGCTCCCTGGCTGCATATATGGAGTTCATAGAGCAGGGTCCATGGGTGGGAAGACCCTTGGCTTAATGTTCTTCCAAGTCAGGGTACTGAACTAAGGTACTTCTGGGGAGAAGACAGAGAAGCTGTATATGTCAGTCAGTAGTTATCAGCAAGAAAGTCTCCCCAAAGAAGTTGTTATTGTGGGGGGAGAATGAGGCCTAATCCCAGCTGGAATCTCCTTGCCATGATGGGAATAACAAAATGCAATGAAAAGCCAATCCACCTAGAAAATAGTTTGTTTTGACACAGGCTGCCTGTGTGAAAAAAAAGCAAAAGACAAACACAACTGAGACTGCACCTAAAGTCCCCTGCTTAAATAAAATAATTAAATAATACATCCAAATTGCCTGTAAATCTTCTTTTGTGCAAATATTGAGGTTATCAAAAAAAACTGCAAATGAAATGTTTGGTTTGGTTTCACTAGAAACCATCTCCATAAGGAAAAAAGAAGGATTACTATGCAAGGATTATGATCCTTATGGAAAATCAAAAGGGGTCTACTAAATCAATGGGCTGGCCTCAGTAGGGCCTGGCTCAGACACCCTTCTTGCAAATAACAGAAGAAAAAGACAACTTCCATGACAAGTATTTCAATTCAGCAGTAGGTGCAAAACAGGTTGTAGTAGAACAAAAAACACAAACAGTGGGGATCCAGCTATATTTTGCCCTCTAAGAAACTGCTTGAACAAAGGATGCGAAACAAAGGTGGGGTCATAACTATAGTGAGTGAGCTGATTGCAGCAGCATCTTAAATCTTAGAAGGAAACCTTTGTTTAATTTGTCCAATAATTCAGTAAGATTGAAGAGCCACACAAAAAATTAAATCTCAGAAATCTCCATTCTTTGCTGTACTCCAAAAAAAAATCTCTTCCATTTTTCTTTGTACATCTCCTTCTAGCTCAGTACTAACATTTAAACATCATTTAAAACTTGAGTTGAGGAAGTTGAGACCGAGTGGTTTTCAACTCACAGATGAGGAGAGAGAAGATGAAGAGTGAGAGAAGATGACAGACAGATGACCAGACAGATGAGATTCTGAGATAGAGGGGAGATGAGGGCTTCTTTGGCCATCCTTAGTTTTTACCAGACTACCAGTAGGCCCAAGGTAGTGGGTTGTCATGATTGTCCTGTCTCTAAAACGACCTGGCCTGTCTTGTCTGACCTTTAGCAGTACCTTTGGAAAGTAGAGGCAGAGGAAGGTTTTTCCAACTGAATGAAGGTTTTCAACTTTAAGAACATGTTTCAAGCTGCCACTTTTGAAGCTGTGTGCAATACTTTGGAAGCGAACGGTTTAGGAGAAGGAGGTGGAGCAGGATCTGTGTGTCTTCTGACTGTGTCGAGAGTTCTGTTTCACTCTGTCAGTTTCCTACATGATTTCTTTCATGTGGGTTGTCATGATTGTCTGCTTAACAAGTTCTGTAAGTTCTGTCTGTGCAGAGACCTGAAAGAGCTAGTGAAGGAAATGGCGCCAGTCTAAATAAAATGTGTGCTTGCCTGCAATGAGTGTTGCATGTGTTTTGTGTTTGTGTACCACCCATGAGACTGTTGTGTATGAAGACAGAAATGCACACTGGCCCACTGGAAGAAGTAGCTCAACTCAAAACTGGTCTGCTTACATCTTTGACTGATATCTCTTTCATGTTGATATATGTAGATGCTGTCTGGCAGGCTACCATTCTTGTATCCACTTTCCATTTAGATGTATCAAGCCTCTGTCTGGTCCAACTGCAGTCCCAGAGGGGCGTGTGGTTGTCCTATCAGAGAGTCAAGAATGCTTTGAACATATTCCCTTGTTGAATGACAAGAATTCCTTGGCACAAGGCAAGATTTTTTTGAATGCAAGTGTCTTATTTGAATGACAGTGTCCAATTTAAAAGAGTTGAGCTCCCAATCATTTTCTTTGAAAGGAGAAAATAGACTGTCATCCTCTGCAGAAGAGCAGAACGTGGAAAGGGTGGGAACAGGCGAAGAAAGGCTGGCAGCTGGAAAAGACTGTTGGTGGCTGTTGATTCTGTGAACTGACCCTGCCTGAGCCAGAGTCCTGAGCAGGTGAGGCCCCCTCCAACCCTGCTACCTAAAATAGACCAGCCCTCAGCATACCACCGCGTGCAGAGCCACCTGCACCTTACAAAAATCTAGGGGACTTTGCACTATTAGCAGGCCATTTTCTTTAAAACTTTGAAAAGCTTTTTGCAAAAACTTCAACAATTTTTGTATAAGCTTTGTTTTGTCCCATTTTTCTTCCAAAACTGCTTCCACAGGTGATCCAAAACCATCTCTGCTAAGGAAGCACCCAAAATCCTTGGCCCCTACAACAGGCCTGAACAGCATCAAAACCATCCTTCAACCAGGCCACCCACCAACAACAGAACAGGCCACCAAACTCACTAATCTTTACCTCAATACAAAACCTTCAAGCAAGCATGCTTACTTCTTTTTCAGACAGCAGGATAATTCCACAACTTCAATGGTGAAATACTTTCATCTGGCTCATGGGAGAGATGAGTGGAAGAAGTATACACTTTCTTTCTATATTTTTGCAAGTGCCTTGCCATGGAAATGTGAGAATGAACTTTTGGTGGAAGAAGTAACCACTTTGCCTCTCTATCCAGGACCAGGTCATTTTTAAGGAGTAGGAACAGTTTTCAACTGCCTTTAAAACCTATACTTTATAACCTTCTAGGAGGGGTTCTGTCAGGGTAAACAAACAGAAAATAAAACAAAATCTGCTTATATCCAACAGCAGGGGAGGCCAGGCTTCAGGAGTCGGGGAGGCAAAACAAAAAGAAAAAAAAAATTTCCTCTGCAAACAGGGAAGTTTTCCAAATAGCTAAATCAAGCAATAAAAGCTTCCTCCTGGAATGCAGAGCCTCCCCTCCTGGAATGCCCAGTCGGAGAATCATGGAGTATTCTAATCATCCAATGGGAATGCAGAATCTGCATATCTTCCATCTCTGAAAATGAGAAATCCCTGCTAATCAAAGCAGGCCAAAATCGAAACAGTCCATCTCTTATCTCAAGGGGTCCAACTCGAACCTCTACTCAGGAATCAAATCCTGCAAATGCCTTTATCAAGTTACTATCTTGTAGGCCCTCTAAAATGCTGGAGAAAGCCCCACTGAAGCTATCATAGGCTAAACCTCAAAGCTGTTTTTTTAAGCATATGTTTAAACAAGGTCTAGGGCCAAGGAAGGCTCTGAAGCCCCACTGAAGCTAGACCTGGCCTACCTCCTGAGAAAGGACCTTGGGAAAGGAGGCAGACTGGGACTGGACCCAGGGAAGAACAGTCACCTGAGAAGCCCCTCAGCCTGGCCTACCTCCTGAAGCTATGAGTTTGCTCATCCTCCTTCTGTAAAAGACTCTGTAAAGTCCTGGCTGCAAACCTCTGGCTAAACCTGCGCTTCCCTAAGAAGTTTCGTCGCCACTGGCGGTTCCTTAACTTAACCAACCCCAAGGCTTTGTCCTGCGCAGGCAGCAACCTCCTTCCGTTTGAGCGAGGGCAACGTTTTTATATTACCGCGCTAACAAAACAATCCTCCTGCTACAAACAAAATCTCTTACCAGGTATGTTTTTCCCACAAGAAAAACGTGTTGAAAAAACGTAAACAACAGTAAAATTCAGGGTGTATTAAAGGTAACTCTGTCCCGCGTAGAAAAATCCTGTTTTTTTCGGTGAAATAAAATGAACTATTCACTGCCAAAAAAAATACAACGCAAAACTGAGGAAAGGTTGACAGCAGCGTCCGCCAACGGACGCCGCCAAAAAACTTCGTTTCTGAAACTCTGCGCCAACCTGCACTTCTACAAAACTGACTGACGCAATAGACTGCTTGGGCATCATTCTCACCCGGAGCTGCGGTCATGGCAAAACAGCGCCAGCGACAACCCGATCGGTCTAATCGGCAACATCTACAAGGCAAGGAACTAATTGTATGCCTCACATATAAGAACTACTGGGTCTACCTGTATTCCTTTCTACAGCAAAGACAGTAAGTGCAATCTTTTCCCAAGTCTAGATCCTGACAGGGGGGAAGCTTATTTGAAATGTAAGGCAATGAATGTGTGATAAACAAATTCCATGGCTTAAGCAATGGGATCCTGACACTGAGTGAGAGAATGCGGACTGGAGGCAGTACTTCATCTTGAGAGACATGCATAGATTTTGTAGGGTCTAGTGTAGGCATTAACCGACATTCTCAAACACAAGTAGTTAGTTGTCACCTGAAGTTAAATGGGAGATAGACAGCTACTGTGCAGGCTGAACCCATTGGGCCCAAATGGTGCAAAAGGACCCACAGAACTCTCCAATGACATATCCATTAAAAAAAGTAGAACTCAGACTCAGTAGGGAGCTGTACATGGAGAATGTTTGGTCTTTAGTCCCTTAGCTTCTCACAAAAGTCTAGTATTGGCTCAAGGTTCTGGAAAGTACCTCATGTAAGTCACTCTATTGCATGCCCACCATAGCAGCCATGGCAGGAAGCATATGTACTCTAAGCGTACCAAAGAGAAAAAAAAATCAAATGTATACACCTGAAGATACGGCAAAAGGAAATTTTCAGAAGTTACTCATTGCAGATTGCCAGGCAGATTAGAGCAATTACTAATTGAATATAAAGAAGCCATCAGCAAATGTGCTAGCATTAAGATTAAAGTACAGCTGCATGCCAGGTGTTCACACAATGAAAGATGCAGTAATCTGGGACATTCAGCTCTATACACTATAACTGAGATGTTGCATTTCCTACTAGTTATAAAATAATGGGAATATAAAATATGTGAGGCACTACTACTCCATAAGATTCAAGCATCCAAATGTCATGTACAGCTTAACTTCTGGCCTATAAAAACAGTTTAACAACAACCAAGGCATTCATACAAAATGTAATTTATATGTAGGAAATGTTGCATGATGCCTGTCACGCATATGAAGAAAATATAGCAGGTATTTATTTGAAAGTACTTATTTATATCTCTTACATGTACTCCACTGTCTGCTTTCACTCTGTCCTCATGGGTTTCATACCCCTACTGGAACCATCCGTATCTTGCCCTGCTACCACTGTAACCTCCAATCACAATTACTCCTCAGCTTAAGTGAGGATGGCTCTAGTAATACATGTAGTGTGCACAAGCAACCATGTGCAATTCCCATGCCAAGTGGAATCTTACCCACATCTATTGTTCCTCTTGGTAACATTTGTGCTTCATCAATGAAGCATCAATAAGCCATGTAAAACTTCCAATGACACTGGTAACTTACACAGCCCTTTACGTTGCTATCACATAAGACTTTTACATCTACAGTGGTCAAGACCGTAGCAAAAAGTCTCCCCAACCCAAAGACACAAATGCACACACACAGGACAGGACAAGCGACAGCCCTCAGTTGCTCAGTCCTATACTAACTACCTCCTCTAGATCATGGGGACAGGCTCATTCTTTAACCAGGAAAGGCTATTTATTTAATTCTGTACCCTAGAAACAAAAAAATGTAAAAAAAAAAAATTCACAAATACTTCCAAACAGCACAAAATGTTGAAAAATATAAAGCTGATTTATTGAGCATTTGCTGGTCCCAAAATGCAGTGAAAAAATCATACCGGTTGTTTAACAACTTTATGAAATACATCCTTTGATTACAGTAATGTTGAAATGAAATGCTCTGCATGAACAGGCAAAATGGACCATTTCCAAGATAAGGTGCTTCTACTAATATTACATAGTACATTTGATATGCAAAACAGATTTAGTGTGTTATCAATCACAACATTGAGTACTGTGCAGTTGTGCCATTTTATGGTAGTTATTAACAGTTATTACTTGTGCAGACTGTTCTTGTTCTTTTTATTCAAACTTGATTCCTTGAGCCAGTGGGAGGTCCTTGCTGTAGTTAATTGTGCTGAAACAGAAAAAAATGCATATATAAAACATGGCATGTTGCCCCATTTACAGTTTACTATTTTTCCTCTATCCTCCAGTTTGAGTTTCCAAATGTCACAGTACAGCCTTCGTGTTTTAAAAAAGCAAAAAGTAGGCTATGCTGACTATGCAAGTGGGATTGTTTTGGAGACCTATTTAGTCACCAACCACAGCCAAAAAGAGTACAAAGTATATAAAATGCCACCACTTACTATGGTGCACAGGCTAGTCTTGCACATGCTGTTGTATGTTATCACTTATACATGAAACAGATTCTGAGACTGAATCGCAAATGAAGTGATTGACAAGTGGCCTATGCCTTGCTTTAACTAGGACTACTGACTCACCCTACTACAACGTCAGTGGGAGTATGGGACGCTAGACCACCAATAGGTTTTTAAATGCATATCCCAAAATCACCAAACATTCACACATTAAGTTTACTGGCTTCCTGCAACAGTACACCTTTTCTAAAAGAAATGTGTAAATTCTTTTCCTGCAGGTTTAGAATTCGTTTGCAATTTTTTGAATTCTCAGTATGTAATACTCTTACAGCAAAGTGATACAACTATTACCAAATATAATGCTGTGGAGAAAATGAACAAAAAAATGATTATGCAATGCTGCATCATCAATGCCAGATCTGTGATTTCTCACTTGAATGTTGGTGGTGGTGGTGGGGGGATACGCGAGTATACATATCAGGAGACATTGAAAGATCATCTACAGTGGACTCACTTTTTCTTTTCTTTCCTGACAGCCTCCTAAATGGATAATTATTTTCTTGATCTTTACCGAGTCTATACTATAACCTGGAACGATTTAATCGACCCCTGAAAATTGAAAGCACTAAATCCCGAACACACGGCACAGCGATTTTTTTCCCAGGGGGAAAAAAAATCACTGCTCCACAAAAAAAAAAAAAAAAAAAAATCTAAACACAAAATAAAGTGGGGGCTTCACCCTGCACATCCCCTGATGTACCCCCTACTTAAATATACCAACTCCGAGATCGCACCACAGTGGGGGAAATGGCAAATTCCCAAAAATGGCCCAGTGATTTTATTCCCTGGGGAAAAAATTTGCTGTTCCATGTGTTCGAGATTTAGTGCTTTCGATTTTAAGGGGATGATTAAACAGCGTTCGTTCTTGTAATTGTTCGAGGTTATAATATAGACCCTCTTTACCACCTTTACATATCTGGCACTACAGGTAAAAAAGAGAAAAAAAAATAAGTTGCAAAATAAACATATCCTGTTAAATGAAGTTATCTATGGGGATGGATGGATGGGTAAAGGATTAAAATGCTTCCACTGAGACAGTCCTCAAAAAGACGACTGTCCACATATTTACAATATCAGTTACATCTTACTTAAGATGTTATCTGTGAATTGTAAACTGTTGAATAGAATCCCAAACAGTTTCCACTGACTTGTACAAAGGAGAAGCAGGAGCCAGAGAGGTCATGTGAAGAACTACTGGTCAAACCTTGCAACGCAAACACGCGAGGGAAACTTTAGTCTTGGAATAGAGATCCACAATAGTTAAGATCAAATGGCCACAGCACAAACGTCCATCATGGACACAGTTCAACAGTCAGTATTAGAAGCAATGGCTAAAGGGTAGTTAGAAAACTGATGGCAGAAGATCATGTGGTTGAAAACCATATGGATGGGCTTCCACTGAACTTTCAATGACTCTAACAGACAGCCTTTGAATAGCAGAACTACAGTTTTGAAGGAGTGTGGATGTATGCTGAATCTGAAGCTGCAATATGTTGGGACTATTCTTCCCAGTTTGAAGTATAAATGATGAGAAAGGCTACCAGAGGGTGCAGCTACTCCACTTTGGATGGGGGGTTGCAAGATGGCTTTATCCATCACAGAAAAGCTTCAAAATGCACAATAACAAAATCCAAAATAATGTTTTTTGCACATTTCAACTGTTTCATAAAGTGCCAGGGCTTACAATATCGGGTTTTAATATGCCTAATCAGGAGCTAATATGGACAAGGTCTGTTTGACTAGTGGGCTACTCTCCACACCTGCAGAAAAGGTAACAACCTGACCCGCCCTTCCTAGTTTTGCACAAAAATGCAATTGTAGGTGTACCTCTTAAGGTAAACTAATGACATCTCAGGGGAGGAGAAGGAAGCAGCACCTATGAAGCACTCCCCTTCCCCCATCTAAGAACTATAAGGGCTGGAGAAAGTAGTGGAAGAGCCACTTCAAGCACTGGAACAATGGTACCACCTGCCTTTGAGAGACTCCTTTCTGAAATGCTAATGTTGAGGGGGCACATCTCCAAACATGTTTAAGGTCATACAGAAATGATGGGCAGATGTGGATCTCTCACTAGAAGAAATCACCACAAAGGGTTCAGGGGCTACTGCACTGGGTTTTGCAGAGGACACAAGCCTTGGATTGTCCTTGCCTTACAGTCTCCTACATTACTATTCAATAACTCCTGTCTACCCTTGAGGGAGAAGAAAACCTGGGTATTACCTCCACTCACTTTCAACTGTCAGCAACCTGGGTCTGAAGAAACACCAACATCACTAGAAGATACCTTCAGGTGCCTACACTAAAGTACTATCACCCAAAACTGGTCCTTTTCATGCTACATGTCAGGACAAATGGCAGCTTAAGTGGTGTTCTAAGTACGCTAATGAACACAAGATCACTTCCAGCTCTACTTTTTTTAGCATTGAGCACAGGAATTTTCCACAGTTGCACATCATGATAAGAAAAACTGCATGAGTGACTAGAAAGAAATACAGATTCTGGAGCCACTGAGCTTTGTTATGTGGGTGCAGGGATACACGGTAAGTACATAGGTTCATAGGTTGATACTAGGCTATCTGCCCTAGGGCATTTATAAGCCTAGCCAGAGTGTGTTTGGCTTTCGCCACCCTTTTAGATTAGTTGACTGTGCCTCTGTATAGTAGGTCACAGAAGGTAGCCCTTTTAAGGTTAGTTTACTGTACCTCTGTCAAGCAAGGACACAGAAGAGATCCCAGGGGTAAACTTATGATCTCCCATCCACTTGTCAAGATTTCTCTTGAAGAGGGTCAGTGAGGGGCTCTGCCTAACATGGATTGGGATTTTGTTCGAGTGAGGGGAGCCTCTGGGTTATGAATCTGTCCCTCCAGCATGTCCTATTTATTTCTGTGCTGAGGTTCAAGTCCATGGAGCATGTAGCTCTAAGGGATTTGGATTTCCTGAGGTGAAGCATGTCCATTAATTCTGGGTTGGACATGGCTTTATACGTCAGACACAGATCGCCTCTGAGTAGGCGGTACACAACTGAGTAGAGCTGGAGTTTCTTTAGCCGAACTGCATAGGGCATCTGTTTGAGCCCCTTGATCCTCTTGGTGAGATACTTTTGGGGTCTTTCCAGTTGCTGAGGGTGTCGGGTAAGGTACATCCCAAACGGGGCATTGTACTCAATTATGGGCCTGATAAGTGATGAGTAGAGGGGCACAATGACCTCTCTTGATCTAGATGTGAACCCTTTTGTGATAAGGTGGGCTATATAGAAGGTCTTTCTAACCACTTTGGCAACGTGATTGTCAAAGGAGAGATTGCTATCTACTTGGGTCCCCAAGTCCCTAATTACTTCTTCCATACTTAATGGATTACCACCTATGTGGTAATTTGTGGGCACTTTGTTTTTCCCAAAGGGGATGACTATGCACTTTTTGGCATTTAGCTTTAGGCCATGGCTCTGGCACCAGTTACCCGTCTATGTGAGACCCTTTTGGAGGATGCTAGTGTCAGCCGGAGAGTCTATTACAGCACCCAGTTTGCAGTCATGTGCGAACTTGGTCAGCCATAGTCTACCCGTGTTAGCCTGTACCTCGGAGAAATATATACCGAACAAGAGAGGTCCCAGGACTGAGCCTTGTGTGACACCACTTGTAACTGGTTTAGAGTCTGACATGGCACCAGCTATTCTGACCATGTGGGGTTCTATCCCTGAGCCAGTTTGCAACCCATCTTGTGACATAGGGGTTGATATTTAAGCTGGTGAGCTTATTTATGATGCCCGAGTGGTGTATTGTGTCGAAGACTTTTGCGAGGTCCAGGTAGGCTGTGTGGACTACCTTCCCTTCATCTATGGCTTTGGTAACTGTTTCAAAGAAGTTGACCAGGTTCAAGAGGCAAGATCTGCCCTTAATAAAGCCGAAATGGGTAGGATCCAATGTCTGGAGGTTCCCAATGTCTGTTTATGATTTCCATGATGATACACTCCATAGCTTTGCAGACCAGGCTAGTTAGGCTTATAGGGCAATAGTTTCTGGGGTCTGTTGTGGCACCACCTTTGTGGAGTGGGACCACTGTTGCTGTACGCCATTCCTTGGATACATATCCTGTAGTAAGGCTGAGATTGAACAGTGACTTTATATGAGGGTTTAGTTCTTCTTGGAGCTCATGTAAGATGCAGCCCGGGACACTGTCTGGTCCCATTGATGCTGTGTTTTTTGCTTTGGAGAGGGCAGCTCTCACCAGTGCATCTGTGATCTCAGGAAGGCTACACTCTGTTGGGATAGACATTTGTTCTTTTGGGGGGAAGGGGGGGGGGAGTTTGCACTGAACCTTTCTGCCAGGATGTTGGCAATGTCTGTGGGGTCAGTGTATTTTTTGTCACTTTGCAATGACTCAGAGCATATCTGGGAGTTGCCTCCCAGGTTTCTGGCATAACTAAAGAAGGCCTTGTGATTATCTTTAGTGTCTTGTGCAATTTTTCTTTCAAAGCTGGCCTTAGATGATTTTATGAGGGATTGTAGTTTCTTGCTAGTGCTGATCAGTGACGCCTTCCCTTTTTGGGATTTTGCTCTGCCATGTAGTAGCTTTCTCCTTCTGTTGTATAGCTTATTTATGGCCAGGGTCCACCAGACAGGTCTCCTGCCTTTGGAGGAGTGAGTCTTGGTTTTATTTGGGATAGCATGCTCCATGCATTCCTGTAGGTGTCCATAGAATGCTTTTGTAAAGGATTCTGCATTTTGGGCCGTATTTTCCACAGGCCCAGGGGCTTTGAAGGATTCCACCTCAGTTTTGAGAAGTGTGAAGTTTGCTTTTGAGAAGTTCTTCACCGTGGTTTCCTTGGCTAGGGGTGGGGACAGAATATGGATGTCCAGTGAGATTTGTTTATAGTCTGATCTTACCAATGAGGAATATACCTCTGGTGTGGAGCATAGAGACCCCATGTTGGTGATGACCAGATCCAATATGTTTTCCCCTCTTGTGGGAGTGGTGACCAGTTGTTACATAGCATTTGAGTTTATAAATTCTACGAACCGTTGGGCGAGGGTGTTTGGGCTTGAGTAGTTTTCCCAGTCGATGTTTGGGTAGTTGAAGTCACCCAATATACTAGTGTTTGGAGAGACCTTCATATTCTCCAGTGTTCTCAGGAAAGCGGAGTGAGGTTCCTGTGTTTGGGAGGGTGGTCTGTAGCAGGCTACAAACTGAAAGGCAGTTTTGCCCACTGTTAGTTGCACATGGATGGTCTCCGAAGCTTCGTGCAGTGCCACTAACCTGGAGGTGTGGGTATCTTTGATAAATATGGATACTCCCCCTCCTTTTGTGGTTCGATCTGAGTTTTGGGGCCGGAAAGCATGGTATGAAGTATAACCTGTTACTGCTGGGGTGCTCTCGGGAGCCCTGAACCAGGTTTCTGTTACTGCACAGATATCAATATTCTCCATACTGAGGAGAGTCTCGAGTGCGTGCATCTTGAGGTTTAGACTTCTGGCGTTGAGCAGCATTACCCTTAGTTTTTTTTTTTTTCTTTGTGTTGTCTATGGGGGTGGGTTTGTCTTTTGAGCCTTGCCTAACAAAAGCACTATGGGAGAGGCAAGAGCCTTTGCCAGTATTCGAAAACCCAGGGGTGACAGGTGCAAGCCATCCCTAGCGAAGCAACGTGGCTTGTCGAGCATGTCATCCCAGGCTGAGAGACACTGGATCCCCTTTGAATGACACCGATACTTTAGCCAATTGTTAAAATTGATCATTTTGTCTTTATACTATACTGTGGCATCATTCTTGGTGAGGGTAAGATGCTACTCAAGGTCAGGGTCATATCGGCCTGGGCTACATGATCAAAGAGCTCCTGTACGTCTTTTTTTCATGTAGTCCAGGGAGGTACGTCTCAGGTCATTCACACCAGCATGGACAATGACGGAGTCATATTTGTACTTGCTTTGGAGTGACCTGAGTGCGTGTGTTATGTGGCAGATCCTGGCACCCGACAGGCAGCTTACAGCGACCATCCCCTTGTTCAGCCTGGTGAGTGGGACGTCAGTGTGTCTGACAATAGAGTCGCCTATTACAAGTGTATTAGGTGTGTTGTTTAGCCTTAAGGGCTGTGACTGTGTGGCACACTGACTTTGTGAGCTATGTGCTACTTGGATATTGTTTCATGGGAGGTGTTGCTTGGATGTCTGCTTTGGAGGTCTCTTCTGCTTAGGCAGATTTTTATTTAGAGCCTCCAAGTATGTTTTTGTGTGTTCATGTGTTTGGTTTGCTGATGCGATAGGTCTATGTGAGACTGGATTTGTGGTGTGTGTGGTTGCCTTCTCCTCCTGACAGGCTGTGCTAGTACTGGGCTGAGAGAGCTTAGCCTCCAGTTTGGCTGTATAGTTGCATCGCTCACATATATTTGAACTTGTTGGGAGGAGGAAAGGGTGGTCTGTATACATAAGGCAGTTGTAACATTGCCTCAAGATTCCCAGATTCACCAGCCGGACTGGAGAGTAAACTCGAAACTGACCTTTGGACATGCCTGAATAATATAGGGAACTACTTATTGACTGATCAGAAAGAACCAATAGGTTCTTAGGAGTATAAGAGGATGTAGTGCTTTAGTTTGTGTTTTCCTATGAGATTACTTATACGAGCAAGTGCATGGCTTTAGAATGAGAATGGAGTGCTTAATTAGAGATTTAGAGCAGTTCTAAGGGAAAAAGTGAAGAGCAGACTTTGTGGAGCCGGGAATAGTTTAAACCTGTTTAAGCGGTGCTGCTTTGTGCGCAAGACCGCACAAAAAGAGAGTTGCAGGGTTTTAAGAGAGAGAGAGATCAAGGAGTTTAGTATTGACCCAAAATGACCAATAAAACTACAGCTTCTAGGCAGTAACCACTCCTACAGGGACAGGCAGGCTTAGTGTTAACCACTGCCACTGGTGATTACAGAGACTTCCCTTTAGCCCAAGCAAGCACTGGCCTCCAAGAAACAAACAGTTCAGAACAGCAAATCTGTAACTGAACTTTCTTAAATTTCAGAAAGTGGGAAAAAAGCAAGTTTTTTTGTTTTTTTCTTTTTTTGTTTTAGTTTAACGGTAGCAGAGATACACAAGTAGCAAAATATTCACAACAGTGCAATAAATGACCCCACACTTGAGTGCTAGGCCAAAGTCAGGTAAAATGCAATTTTAAGAGAAAAAAACAATTTTAAATTAAGTGCAACACAGGAAATGCAGTAAACAGGCTCTAGATGTGTTCTAAATACTGTTTCTAATACAGATATAAACTTTAGCAAGCCGGAAAACACCGAAAAGTAGGCGGCAAAGCAGTAATTCTAAACAAAAAAATCAGAAGAAAATACTTAAAATCTCAAAAGTGGCTCCTTTCTTCTCTCAGCATTTTCTCCCCTTGGTAGGTGCTTCAGCAACAACTAACAAGCCTTGTATGTAGGAGCTCAAGATCACAAAACACACTAGCCACTCAGAGGCCATATGGAAAGATTCCCAAATATAAACTGCAACAAACTCCTCAAAATATGATTCTTGGACTTTCAGACAGCAAAGAGGAATACCGACTGTTCGGGTAGATTGACAAGAATCCAAAGGAAAGGAAAAGATAATGGTCTTTACCATAGTCTCCATCACTCCTTTGACTAAAAAGCCATCTGAATAAGGGGATTATTACTTACACTCATCTTAAGTTTTTGAATCAAAAGTTGTCTGTTAATCCTGAAGAAGCTTGTCCGGCTGTAGGCAATCGTACTTAGATGTGAAAAATACCACAGTTTGATGGAGGCCATTGGTCACTAAACCATGTCTTCAATGACAGCTTTTAAACCACAAAAGGAAAAGAAAAGTACAGTTTTGTACCTACCATAAATGTAGATGTTCGAGTGTTCACACTGCTGCAGTCATTACACTTGGGTTATCCTGCCGTCAGGTGGTCCCGCAGTCGGCCAGAGTTCCAAAGTCTTGGCCCGGCGTCGGTTGCTGTCGCTTCTTCCCTGACGTCAGTGCACCAGGGGTATACAAGATGCATCCAACGCCATTTTCTTCAGTTTTTCTTGCCCCAGATGTCAGGTGCTCCCAAGTAGGTAGGCAATACATATTGCTAATGAAAAATATATATATAAAATAAAAACAATACTTCAGTTACAAGCAAATACACCACAAATGTTGTATTGGACAGAAAGGTATAGATAAGTCCAGCTAGTTCAGAGGGGATGGAGGGAGGGTAACCTGGACTGCAGCAGTGTGAACACTTGAACATCTACATTTATGGTAGGTACAAAACTGTACTATGTTCATCGTGTTACACTGCTGCAGTCATTACACTTGGGTAGAATCCCAAAGCTAAGGTTGGGTGGCTGGTCTATAAAGAGTTAGAATTGGCTAGGAGGCCCTGCAGAACTGCAGTGGCAAATCCTGCTCTGGATTTAGAGTAAAGAGGCAAGTGGTAATGCTTGGTAAAGGTGTGCACTGAACTCCAAGTTGCAGCCTCCAAAATATCCTTGGTAGGTACTCCTCTGAGAAAGGCTGTTGAAGTGGCTGTTGCCCTGGTGGAATGTGGCCTAATGTTGTTAGGGACTGATTTTCCATGCTGTGTGTAGCAGTAACGAATACAGTGTCCTACCCATTTGGATATAGTCTGCTTTGAGATAGCCTTGCCCTGTGATCCTGCAGCATATGCGACAAACAGTTGCTCAGTTTTCCTGAAAGCTTTTGTTTTGTCCAAGTAGAAGTGTAGCTGCCTGTGTATGTCCAAAGAGTGCAGAAGTTTCTCCCCTTTATTCTGGGGTTTTGGTTAAGAGCCACACTAGATACCACCTTTGGCATAAAGGTATGGTTTGTCCTTAAAGAAACCTTGCCCTGATGAAAAATTATAAAAGGTTCCACTGCCATTAATGCCTGTAGCTCTGAGACTCTTCGTGCTGAAGTTACTGCCAGGAACAGAGCTGTTTTCCAGGATAAAAATTTTAGATCGGCTGTATTGGCTGGCTCAAAGGGTGGCAGGGTCAGTTTTTCCAAAACAAAATTGAGGTCCCAAGTTGGTGTTGGTGCTCTCCGGGGTGGTCTTATGTTTTTAGCCCCTCTGAGGTACTGCTTTAGCAAGGGATGAGAGAATAAAGGAGGATCCGTGTTGTAATGTGCTGAAATGGCAGAGGCGTGGATCTTAATTGATGAGAAGGATAGGCCTTTGTCCAGCATCTCAGTTAAGTATTGTAAAATCTGAGGAATGTTTGGGACAAGAGGGTCAAGGCTTTGAGCCTGGTTCCAGGCGCAGAATCTCTTCCATTTTTCTGAGTAAGCTTTCCTGATGCTAGGCCTCCTGGCCTCCAAAATGACATCCATAACAGCTTTAGAGACAGGTGTTGCCTGTTTGACTAATGAATCTGCCATGCAGTCAGGTTTAGGGTTTTGAGCTGACCGTGCAGGATCTGATTGTTTTGTTGAATCAGAAGGTGTGAATTTGAGGCAAAATCCATGGTGGGCCTTGAGCTAAGTTCTTTAAGATTGGGTACCAGTGCTGGCGTGGCCAGTCTGGAGCAATCAGGATCATCTGTGGGTTTTCTTGTCTGGCTTTTAGGAGTACCTTTGAAAGGAGAGGCAGTGGTGGGAAGGCATAAACTTTTAGGCTTTTCCAGCTGAACGAGAGAGCATCCACTTTCCATGCGTGCGTGTGATAAGTCCTTGTGCAGAATTTTTGTAGTTGGCAATTCAGTGGGGAGGCAAAAATATCTATGTCTGGGCATCCCCATTTCTGCGTTACCATGATAAAGATTTGTGGATTCAATTTCCATTCGTGAGGGTCCATGATATTTCTGCTTAGATCATCTGCCAGAGTATTTTTCTTTCCTGGCAGGAATTGTGCTTGCAGGTGAACTTGATACGTTAGAGCTGTGTTCCACAAGGTCATGGCTTGCCTGCATAGGGGATAAGAATGAGTGCCCCCTTGCTTGTTTATGTACCACATTACTGTGGTGTTGTCTGTCTTTAATAATAATTGTCCTGGATGCAGAAGGTCCTTGAAAGCTGTTAGGGCATTTTGAACAGCCAACATCTCTTTCTGATGGATCATGAAGATGCATCTGGTCTGTACCACTTGCCCTAAAATGCATTTTTCCATTATGCTCCCCCCTCTATGAATAAAGCATCTATTGTTAGAGTCTGCCAGGCTGTGGGTAAACTAAAGGTCAATTTGTTTAGGGTGACTGTGGCAGCCAATCATTGAAACTCCTGTTGTAGGGCTGCCAAGTTTGGTATTACTACGTTTCTAAACTGTGAGATTTTTGAGTCCAAACACTTTTTAGTACCTTTGTAATTTGCCTTGCAGTCTGGCTGGCAGCATTAGTAGTATGGCGCTATGAACCCAGCCCAGAATTTTTCTTGCGTCTGGCCTTGTTTGCCATCTGGGTGGGTTTTGTTTTGAAGAGGTGTTAGAAGTCGTTGTAAGGGCAGTGGAGTGCAGGAAAATAATCTGTTGTGAGGGAAAATATTTTGACTTCTTCGCATTCAAAATTTTTATCTTTAGCAACCTTTATCTCTACCTGATGCTGCAGAAGAATGCCCTTTGATATATTGCTAATGAGGCAGTCATCCATGGATATAGTGGAGAAGTCATCCAGGTAAAAATGAACACTGGTGCCAGGCAATTTGTAAATGCAAGTGATGAAAGGTTATTATGTAGTGTCAACCTCTGGCTAAGAATGTTTCTTTCACATATATGACCACTACACTGGGTGAACATACACAGAAATCAACAAAGTTGTGGGGTGACTCACCAAGGAAGCATCATGACACAGAAAGCCTTGATAGTGACATGGGGGAAAGCCTGAAACCTATCTTCTAGTCATTTAACTAAGGAATCTATTCAGTAAAACACTACAATAATGACAAAGTGTTTAAAAGTTTAAGTCCTAAACATTTCACTACTTAAAACACACATTAGATTTAATGTGGCAGAAATCTGAAGTATGGTGAAATAAAAAGAAACAAACACACAGCTAAAGTAAAATTAATGTGTAAATTTAGAAACTGAAGCAGAACTCTTTAATGGGTGAAAAAGACCACTCCAAACACAAGGTACTAAGAAGAGTTAAAAGGGTAATCAGAGAAGATGAATGATTCCTGGGAACTGCAGCAAGTGAGGCAAAAACAACATGCAACAAATGAGTCCACAGAACAGTCTGCAGCCCTTTGCATGATGACCTAAGAGACTTAACACGTGAATATGCATGAATAAGCAAAACCAACTGAATGCATACAGCTGGTGAGTAAAATAACAAATACAGAAAAATTAAACACTTGAAAATGCATTTACAGTCCTCATTGAAAAGACTGGTCTTAAGAGACCTCGTAAAACACTTGAAAAAGCCAAGAAAGCAACAGATTTCACAGTTGTAGGGCACAATGTTAAAGATCTATATTCTGAAGTCTGTAAACATTAACATATGGAAACTACCAGCAGCCACAAGAAAGCTGAGCAGACAGACTGGCTCAATCTGTAGGGCACACTAGTATTCAAACCACATTTTGTACTCTATAAAAAAAAACAAACATGACCATGACCTTAAATATCATCCTTCCTCTAATCTATAGTCTATGGAGATCCTGCAGCATCTCTGTAATATGACAATAACAAGAAGTACACATCAGTGCATGCACTATAGAATGTTGTACCAACTGCAGTCACTCAAGCTCATAGGCAGCCCCCATTAGATGGTGTAGCAATACCTGAACTGATACCAGTACATACACTGCCGACTATGTTTTTATAGTGGACAAAGACTCTTATTCTATGCCACAGCCTTGCACAATAATGGATTTTAGTACAGCTAACACCCAGCCCCACACTGCCAGTGAGTCAAGAACTGCACTGAAGTTTCTCATCTCTGTCACAAACGCCAAGCAGTTACCCCAATAAAAAACTACAAGGTTAATGCCTGTAGCATTTCAAGGAGATAGTGCGACAAGAATGGCCATAATTTCTGTTTTAGCTAAGCATGAGATGAGTACACATCACCATTTCAATGGAGATTACTAGGCAAACAGCTCAAGAACCTTTAAAAGCCTAGCTAGTTTTTCCCAGATTTTACCCAATTATATATCCCTAGGGGAAAGTTAACAAGGATCAGCATGTGGGTTTTCACAACTTTTACAGACCGCCTCTGGCCATAAAGGGCATGGGTGCCACCCAAGGAATGAATTTACGATTTCCCATCCATTGGTCCAGACTGCACTTGAAGATGGTCGATGAAGACATCTGCTTCATGTGAATAGGAAGCCTATTTCAGAGAAGGGGCAATCCCTGGGACACATATCCATCTCTCCAGCATTATCTATTTACATCAGATATCAGGTTTAGATCCTTGGAATGGGTACCCTCGTGCAGTTCATTTTGCAAAAATGCAACATTTCCATCAGGGCTGGGTCAGAGACTGATTTGTAGGTCAGGCATAGATCACCCCTCAGTAGGTCTTTTAATCGGTCTGCATATGACATGTTACACCCTGTATTTTTTGGTAAGAAAACCACGGAGGACACTCCAGCTGTTGGAGGTGCCTGGTGAGGTACACGCCAAAGGGTAGATTGTACATGAATACTGGTCAGATGAGAGCCGAGTACAGCTGGACTATGACATCCTAAGATCTGGATGCCATGCCTTTACTTATCAGCTGAGCAACACAGAAGGATTTTCTCACCACTGTTGACACATGGTGGTCAAAGTTCAGATTACTATCTATCTCAGTACCCAGATCTCTCACCACTGGATCCACTCTTAAGGGGGTGCTATCAATGTTGTAATTTGCAGGGTTATTTAATTTCCCAAATGATATTATTATGTACTTTGCATTTAGTTTTGAGGCCATGGCTCTGACACCAATTATTTGTCTATGTCAGTCCTTTCTGTAGGATATCAACATCATTTAGGGAGTCAGTGACTGCCCCCATCTTGCAATCAGCCAACATGGGTCAGCCAAAGGCCATCTACATTTGCCTTGACATCTCAGAAGCATGTCCCAAACAGGAGGAGGCCCAGTACTGATCCTGTGGTACTCCACTGTTGACTGGCCTCTTGCCTGGATGTGGATTCCGCCACTCTAATAACGTGTCCTATCAGTCAGCCATTTGGCTATCCATCTGGTGTCATAGAGGTGTATGTCCCAATTTTGTGCGTTTATCTATAATGCCATAGTGGGGATTTGTCAAATGTCTTGGCCAAGTCAAGGTAGGCAGTATGCACTGTCTTACCCTCATCCATGGCCTTGTTAACCTTCTCAGAGAAGTCCACCAGATTGAACAGGCAGGACCTGCTCTTAAAGCTTAACTGGGTTGAGACTACAGCCTGGAGATTTCCTCTGTCATTGTTAATCAAGTCCATGATTATCTTTTCCATAGCCTTGTATATGAGGTTAGATTTATGGGTTGGTAGTTTCTTGGGTATGTTGATGGACCCCCTTGAGAAGAGGGATGACTGTTGCTGTCCTCCACATTCTACTGGGACAAAGCCTGTCTGGAGACTGGTTAAACAGAGATCTGAGTAAGTCTGCTAGGTTATTTTTCAAGCTATTTAACATGCACCCTGGGACCCTGTTGGGGCCCACTGATACTGTGTTTCTATCTTTTGACAGTGCAGTGACAACCTGTTCTTTTGTGATAACAGGTAAAGGAATGGTAAGGAGGTATTTCATGGGGAGAGACCAGAGGTGATGAGGGGGTGAAACTTGAGCTGAATTTATCACAGTGCCACTTACAGACAACTCAGCACAGTGTTGAGTGTTTCTCTTAAGATTCTGGACACAACTAAAATGCTTTGTTGTTATCCTTTGCTTGGGAGGCTATTTTAATCTCATATTTAGCTTTTGAGGACTTGACTAGCTCCCTGATTTGCCTGTTGAGACTAATGAAGGATTTTTTTTTCTCTGCTGTGCATCCTCCTACTTACTTATAGGTTCATAGGTTCATCAGCCCTAGGGCCTATAAGCCTAGCCATAATAATTCCTCCCAATTTATCTCTTTGTTTTTTATTTACTTCTCTGTCCTGCCTGTCTACAGGGC
The DNA here is from genome assembly GCF_019279795.1 of Protopterus annectens. Lineage (NCBI taxonomy): Eukaryota > Metazoa > Chordata > Ceratodontiformes > Protopteridae > Protopterus > Protopterus annectens. The sequence continues at coordinate 307,892,953 of NC_056728.1, forward strand.
GAAAGCTTGATCCTGTGGTAGTGCTTCTTCCTTTCTCCCATCCAATCACAAGGTTCCTTTGAAGAGATCCAAACAGAAAATTCTGCTTGGACATGTATGGCAATCTATTCCAGAGGGAGTCTCTGGGTCAGGAACCTATCCTCCCAGCAGATGACAAGGTTTAGATCCCTGGCGTGTGTAGCTCTGAGGGATTGGGATTCTAGCATGTCCAACAGTCCCAGCTCTGGGACATGGCATGGCCTTTTAATGTTAAGCAGCGCCTATAGACGATACACACATGATGAGCTGGAGTTTTTTACATTTTTTAGGCCGTTACGTAGGGCATCTGCCAGTTGTTGCAGATGTCTTGAGAGGTACATACCAAATGGGGCGCTAGACTTAATTGGGGTCTACCGAGGGATGGGCACAGTGGACAACAATGACTTTTCTCTTGAAAAAAGCCCTCCCTTCGTGTGATGATGTGACCGCCATAGAAGAACCTAACTGTGGCGTGGGTATCGGGTTATGAGGTTGTGTGACCTGTGTCCAATCCACCTGTGTCCCTAAGTCTCTTATCACACTTTCTGTGTTGTACTGCCACCTATATGGTAATTCATGGATTTTCCCAAAGGGGATAACAATGGTTTCTTGGCATTGAGCTTGGAGCCCATGGCTCTGGCACAACATCTGTGTTTCTGTAAGGCCCTTTGTAGAGTATCCACATCATTTGGGATTCAATAATGGCTTTGCAGTTGCAGTCATTCTTAAACTTTGTTAGCCACAGAGTCCCTTAGTGTTGGTTCTGTACTAGAGAAGGATGCCAAACAAGAGCCCGGCCCCAGGTGGACCGAACAATTATACTCCACTTTGTCACTTGTCTTTGAGTCGGCTACTCTTACAGTGTTACAGTGTGGGTCTCATCAGAAGCCATTTAGCATTGGGACATAGGGATTAATGCCCAACTTATAGAGTGGGGGATGGTGTCAAAGGCCTGGCAAGGTCTAGATAGGTTGTGGATTGTTTATAAGTTCCATGATAATACGCTGCCATGGCCTTGCAGATAAGTCGTCAGACTTGATGACGGTGTTTTCGGGATATCCCCTTGTGGATAGGATAACTGTAGCTCTGGCGCCACTCAGTGTAAACCCCTGAGGTGAGGCTATGATTAAACATGACACTTAGGTGAGGTGCCAGTTCATATTGTAGTTCATGTAGTACACAGCCCGGGATGTCATCTGGTCCCATGGATGCTGTATTCTTGGCTTTAGAGAGTGCGTTTTGTACCTGTGTGACCATTATTACTGGAATTTTGCAATCTTCTGGTATTGAGATGGGCTATTTAGGGGGTGAGAGGGGGGTGAAGTTGGCACTGAATCGATCTGCCAGGATATTGGCAATATCCTTTGGATCAGTATATTTAATGCCATTCTGTTTTAGCTCAGAGCAGATCTGAGCATTGCCATTTAGATTCTTGACATAGTTATAGAATGCTTTGTGGTTGTCTTTGGAATCTTTGGCAATTTTATTTTCGTAACTAGCTTTGGAGGATTTTATGAGGCATCTCAGTTTCCTACTGAGGCTAGTAAGGGAGTTTTTTGCATCCTGGGATTTTCCTCTTTTCTGCAAAAGTTTCTTCCTTTGTTGTAAAGTTTGTTTATGGCAGGGGACCACCAGATTGGCTTCCTTTTTGGATGAGAGCATTTTGGTTCTATTTGGGATGGCATGATTCATGCATGAGTGGATGTGCTCAGACAGTGCCTTAGTGTAGGATTCAGCAGTTGAACTTTCAGTTCCGTCTGCATGGGTGTTATGAGGTTTGTCACTTCTGACTTGAGTAGCATGAAGTTGGCTTTGGAGAAGTTTTTACGGTGGTTTCTTTACTGGGGGTGGGGTGGGATGTGGATGTTGATTAGCTTATGGTCAGACCTGACTAACGGGGGTGACCATAGGTATGGAGCATTGATTTCATGTTGGTAATGACCAGGTCTAGGATATTGGAGCCCCCAGGACTATGGATTAGTTGATCCAGGGCATTGGAATTTAGAATTCCAAGAACCGTTGTAAAGGGTGTTTGGGACATATGGCAGGGTAGTAAAATCACCCAGTATTAGGGTGTTTGGTTCTATGTTAATATTTTCCAGTATGTTTAGAAAGGTGTAGTGAGAATCTTGGGGTATGGTGGGATCTGTAGCAAGCTACAATTAGCAAGCTATTGGATTGCAGTCTTACCTAGTGTTAGTTGCACTTGGAGAATTTCAGACACATTGTGTTGGCCAACTAGCCTGGTGGTGTGAATATCCTTGGTGAATATTGACACTCCTCCACCTTTAGTGTTTCGGTCCTGGTTTGGTGGCCGAAAAGTGTGGTAAGAGTTATACCTGGTATTGCAGGGGTGCTCTCTGGAGCCTTGAACCAGGTCTCAGTTACTGCACAGATATCGTTGTTCTCCATTTTTAGGAGAGAGAGTGCATTTTGAGGTTTAGACTTCTAGCATTGAGTAGCATTACCTTCAGATTTTGCATGCTTGTACCTGTTACGGTGGTGGTTTTGTCCTCTGAAGTTTGCCTAAAAAAGGCACTATAAGAGCCTTAGCCAGTAACCTGAATCCCAGGGGTGACAGGTGCAGACCATCTCTGGCAAAGCATCGTGGTCTGTCAATCATGTCATCCCAGGCAGACAGATACTGGATCCCCTTTGAATGACACATAGGTTCATACTAGGCTATCTGCCCTAGGGCATTTATAAGCCTAGTCAGAGTGTGTTTGGCTTTCGCCACCCATTTTAAATTAAATTTTGCTATGCCCTTTTTCGAGGTTAGTATACTGTGCCTCTGTCTAACAGTGACACAGAAGTGATACCCGGGGTAAACCTATGATCTCTCATCCACTCATCAAGATTCCTCTTGAAGAGAGTCAATGAGGGACTCTGCCTAACCTGGACTGGGATTTTATTCCAGAGTGAAGGGAGCCTCTGGGTTAAGAATCTGTCCCTCCAGCATGTCCTATTTATTTCAGTGCTGAGGTTCAAGTCTCTCGAGTGCGTAGCTCGATGGGATTTGGATTTTCTGAGGTGCAGCATGTCCATTAATTCCGGGTTGGACATGGCTTTATACGTCAGGCACAGATCGCCTCTGAGCAGGCGGTATGCCACTGAGTAGAGCTGGAGTTTCTGTAACCGAGCAGCATATGGCATCTGTTTGAGCCCTATGATCCTCTTGGTGAGGTACTTTTGGGGTATTTCCAGTTGCTGCAGGTGTCTGGTAGGGTACATCCCAAAAGGGGCATTGTACTCAATTATGGGCCTGATGAGGGATGAGTAAAGAGGCACGATGACCTCCCCTGATCTAGATGTAAATCCCTTCATGATTAGGTGGGCTATATAAAATGTTGTTCTAACCACTTTGGCCACGAGGTTGTCAGATGAGAGATTGCTATCAACTTGGGTCCCCAGGTCTCTAATTACTTCTTCTGTACTTAATGGATTACCACCTATGTGGTTATTTGTGGGCACTGTTTTTGCCAAAGGGGATGGCTATACACTTTTTGGCATTTAGCTTGAGGCCATGGCTCTGGCACCAGTTGTCTGTTTCTATGAGGCCCTTTTGGAGGATGCTTATGTCGGCTGGAGAGTCGATTATGGTGCCCAGTTTGCAGTCATCTGCGAACTTAGTCAGCCAGCGTCCTTCCATGTTGGCCTGTCCCTCCGAGAAATATATACCGAACAAGAGAGGTCCCAGGACTGAGCCTTGGGGGACGCCACTTGTAACTGGTTTGGAGTCTGACATGGCTCCAGCAATTCTAACCATGTGGGTTCTGTCCTTGAGCCAGTTTGCAACCCATCTAGTGACATAGGGGTTTATATTTAAGCTGGTGAGCTTATCTATAATGCCCGAGTGGGGTATTGTATTGAAGGGTTTTGCGAGGTCCAGGTAGGCTGTGTGGACCACCTTCCCCTCGTCAATGGCCTTGGTGACTGTTTCAAAGAAATCAACCAGGTTTAAGAGGCAGGATCTGCCCTTAAAGCCGAACTGGGTAGGATCCAGTGTCTGTAGGTCCCCAATATCTTTATTTATGAGGTCCATGATGACCCTTTCCATAGCTTTGCAGACCAAGCTAGTCAGGCGTATAGGGCAATAGTTTCCAGGATCCGTTGAGGCACCACCTTTGTGGAGAGAGACCACTGTTGCTGTACGCCACTCTTTGGGTACATATCCTGTAGTAAGGCTGAGATTGAACAGCAGTTTTATGTTTGGGTTTAGCTCTTCTTGCAGTTCATGTAGGACGCAGCCCGGGACACCGTCTGGTCCCATTGATGCTGTGTTTTTAGCTTTGGAGAGGGCAGCTCTTACCTGAGCATCTGAGATGTCAGGGGGCAGCACTCTGCTGGGATAAATATTTGCCCTTTTGGTGGGGGGGGAGTTTGCGCTGAACCTGTCAGCTAGGATGTTGGCAATGTCTGTGGGTTCAGTGTATTTTTTGTCATTTTGGACTAATTCTGAGCATATCTGGGAATTCCCACCCAGGTTCCTAACATAACTAAAGAAAGCCTTGTGATTATCCTTAGTGTCCTGTGCAATTTTTCTCTCGAAGCTGGCCTTAGACGATTTTATGAGTGCCCGTAGTTTTTTGCTAATACTGATCAGAGATGCCTTCCCTTTTTGGGATTTTGCTCTATCATGTAGTAGCTTCCTCCTTCTATTGTATAGTTTGTTTATGGCTGGGGTCCACCAGACAGGACGTCTGCCTTTGGAGGATTGGGTCTTGGTTTTATTTGGGATTGCATAATCCATGCATTCCTGAAGGTGTTCACAGAATGCGTTTATAAAGGATTCTGCGTTCTGGGCCATATTTTTCACAGGCCCGGAGGCTTTGAAGGATTCCACCTTGGTTTTGAGGAGTGTGAAATTTGCTTTAGAGAAGTTTTTCACTGTGGTTTTCAGGGCAGGTGGTGGAGTCGGGATGTAAATATCCAGTGAGTTTAGTTTATGGTCTGATCTTAATAGTGAGGGATACACTTCTGGTCTGGAGCATAGAGTCCCCATGTTGGTGATGATCAGATCCAGTATGTTTTCCCCTCTTGTGGGAGTGGTAACAAGTTGTTCCATAGCATTTGAGTTTATAAATTCTAGGAACCTTTGGGCTAGGGTGTTGGAGCTAGAGTAATGCTCCCAGTCTATGTTTGGGTAGTTGAAGTCGCCCAATATAATGGTGTTTGGAGAGACCTTCATATTTTCCAGTGTTCTCAGGAAGGCAGAGTGGGGTTCCTGGGTTTGGGAGGGTGGTCTGTAGCAGGCTATAAACTGGAAGGCAGTTTTACCCACTGTTAGTTGCACATGGATAATCTCTGATGCTTCATGCTGTGCCACCAACCTGGAGGTGTGGGCATCTTTGACGAATATTGATACTCCCCCTCCTTTTGTAGTATGGTCCCAGTTTTGGGGCCGAAAAGCATGGTATGAGGTATAACCTGGTAATGCTGGGGTGCTCTCGGGAGCCTTGAATCAGATTTCTGTTACTGCACAGATATCGATGTTCTCCATGCTAAGGAGAGTTTTGAGTGTGTGCATCTTGAGGTTTAGACTTCTTGCATTGAGTAGCATTACTCAGTTTCTTATCCCTTGTGATACTATGGAGGTGGGTTTGTCTTTTGAGCCTTGCCTAAAAAAAGGCACTATGGGGGTAGCAAGAGCCTTTGCCAATATCCGAAAGCCCAGGGGGTGACAGGTGCAAGCCGTCCCTAGCGAAGCATTGTGGCTTGTCGAGCATGTCATCCCAGGCTGACAGGCATTGGATCCCCTTTGAATGACACCAATACTTAAGCCAATTGTTGAAATTGATCATATTGTCTTCATATTGTGGCATCATTCTTGGTGAGGGTAAGATGCTACTCAAGGTCAGGGTCATACCGGCCGGGCTACATGCTCAGAGAGCTCCTCCATGTCTCTTTTCATGTAGTCCAGGGAGGTACGTTTCTGGTCATTCACACCAGCATGGACAATGACTGAGTCATATTTGTACTTGCCTTGGAGTGACCTGAGTACTTGTGTTATGTGGCGGATCCTAGCGCCCGACAGGCAGCTCACCGTGACCTTCTCCTTGTTCAGCCTGGTGAGCGGGACATCAGTGTGCCTGACGATAGAGTCACCTATTACAAGTGTATCAGGTGTGTTGTTTAGCCTTAAGGGCTGTGACTGTTCAGCACACTGGCTTTGTGAGCTATGTGTTGCATGAGTTTTGTTTTGGGGTAGCGGTTGCTTGGGTGTCTGCTTTGGAGGTCTCTGCTGCTTAGGCAGATTTTTATTTAGAGCCTCCAAGTAAGTTTTTGTGTGTTTATGTGTTTGGTTTGCTGTTGTGGTAGGTCTATGTGAGATTGGAATTGTAGTGAGTGTGGTTTCCTTCTCCTCCTGACTGGTTTTGCCAGTACTGAGTTGAGCGAGCTTAGCCTCCAGTATGGCTATATGGTTGCATCCCTCACATGTGTTGGAATTTGTTGGTAGGAGGAGAGGGTTGTCTGTGTACATGAGGCAGCTGTAACATTGCCTCAAGATTCCGAGATTCACCAGCTGGACCGGAGAGGAGACTGGCAACTGACCTTTGGACATGCTAGAATAGTATTGGGAATTCCTTTATAATTGAAAAAAAAGGGGCAATGGGGATCGAGGTACTCAAGGGGAGTTTGTGAGGGTGTAGTGCTTTTAATATTTTAGTGCTAACTTATATAATTGCTTTAGTGAGCAAGTGACAGGTAACTTAAATGCAATGTGTTTCAGGTAACTTAAATGCAAAAACGACAAACAGTAACTTTCTTTCAAGTGAAACAAGGAAATAAGTAAGTAAGCAATGCAGATATCACTAGGGATCCACAGAAGCGCTGAAAAGCCGCGTTTTAGGTGTAATTAGCATTTCAGGGAAATAACAAGCAAACAAATAAGCAGCATACAAATAAAGCTAGATTCAGCAGGCCTGGATCTAGTCTATGCTACAGCAAACAAGGTGTACCAATTTCAGTAAGAAGCAGTTTAGATATGCAGGCACTATAAGCCTTTAACCAGAAATTCCCAGCTAGAAGGGCAGAGTCCAGCCTCTCCTCCCACAAGAGTGCAGACCACGAACCCTTTTAATGTAAAATAACTGGCCTGAAGCCCAAGTGCTTAAAACAGAATCAATACACTTTTAGAATAACAGACACTGAGCCCTCAATCAGCAGTTCCCAACTTAGAAGGATGTAAGCTACCTGTCCTGCCACCACAGTGCAGACCACAAACCTTCCTAATGTAAAACAACTGGTCTGAAGCCCAAGTGCTTAAACTAAAAGGCTTAGAATGAGTTACACCAAGCAGTAATAAATACAACTGAGTACTTTTAAGATGACGCAAAAGCAAAATAAAGTAGGAAGAAACACAAATACAGTAAAAGCAGATTTTTTTTTTTTTTTGAGAGTGAGCAAATGAGATGGGCCCAGGAGTTACAGGACAGAAACAAGTGCAAATGCAGGTCTTCAAATCAGAAAGTTGAGAGAGATGGAAGACCGCCCAAACGGCCAATAACTACAAATTCTGGGCCAGAACCACTCCTTATGTGGTTCTGGCCCAGAAGACAGGAATTTCATCCTTCTGCTATATAATCTATTTATGCCAGGGGTCCACGAGGGTGACTTGTTTTTCCAGATAGACCTGGGTTTAGTTTGGTAGATACTGCTGTTTCTATGCAGTTTAAGTGGTTGTACAGGGCATTTGTGTATACTTCTACAGAGGTTTCCGTGTTTTCGGAGTTAGGGGGAGCTTTAAAATTACCTATACTATCACTTAATAGAAGGTAATTTGCTTTGGAAAATTTCTTTACGGTTTTAGGGTTTAATGGGGGTACTACTGTTATATTGATGTCAAAGGGGGAACTATTTATGATCCAATCTTTCCAATGAGAACATTATGCTGGGGGATGCAACGGTCCACCATGGTTGTGAGTACTATGTCCTAGTGGGAGTGCAGACCAGCTGTTTCACAGCATTTACACCGACAAAGTCCAGGAATCTCTGAGCCTGCATGTTAGTGGTCTTGTATGCTTCCCAATTTATGGAGGAGGTAGTTAAAATTGTTCATGGTCAGTTGGATATGGAGTAGCTCAAGCAAATCATCCTACTTGACCACTCGAGGTGTGATTCCTTTTTATGTAAATGGAAACATCTCCTCCTTTTTTTCCTTTTCAGAAGGTGGTCAGAATGTGTGATAGGCATTGTAGCCTTGTGGTTCAATGCTGCAGAAAGCACCCTGGCATCTCTAACTGCACAAAAACCATCATTCTCCAGGGTGAGGAGAGCTTCTAGAGAGTGTAGTTTCTTGTTAAGACTCCTACCATTGAGCAGTAGCACCTTCAGCTTGGCATTAGAAGAATTTGTTACATTGGTAAGGTCTGTTGGTTTAGCACTGCTTAAAAAAGCCACAATGGGGGTGGATAATGCTTTCACCAGTATTTGAAATCCTAGTAGTGACAAGTGCAGACCATTTCTGGCAAAGCAGCGTGGTCTGTCGATCATATCATCCCAGGCTGACAAACACTAGATCTCCTTGGAATAACACCAGTAGTTAAACCAATTACTGAAGTCAATCATTCTCTGTTTGTAGTGTGGTGTCATTCTTGGTGAGGGTAGAAAGCTGCTCAGTGTGAGGCTCATACCATCCTTCAGCACGTATTCAGAGAGGCCCATCATGTCTCTCTTCATATAGTCTCAGGTCATTCACATCCACATGGACTATGACTGAGTCATAATGGTACTTGTGGCTGATGACCTGAGTGCCTGCATGTTTTGGTGAATCCTGGCCCCTGACAGGCAACTGACTGTAACCTTCTCTTTATCCACCCTGGTGAGGGAGGGTGTCCATGTGTCTCATGACGGAGTCTCATATGACCAAGAAGTTTGAATGTGTGTTGTTTTGCCTTACAGGCTTGCTTGTGGAGACACTGTGATGTGCATTTGTGTGTGTAGTGGTTGGTGTTGTTTGCATGTGGTTTCTGAGGACAGCATATGTGAGGCCTCTGAGGTTTTGGTTAGTTACTTGTGAGTACCTCTGTATGTTGTTTATGTGTCCAGACCTTATTTAGTAAGGGAAATGATGTGTGTATGCTGACAACCTGTTTGTCATTTGATTTGTCACTATGTGTGTCATTTCTCAATTTTCATAGTGTAACTACATCTCTTGCATACTGTGTCTGCTTGTTTGTTTCAGGATTAAGTGGTTGTCAGTATACATGAGACAATCGCTACACTGCCTCAGTCCACCAGGCTGGTCACAAAGATGGCAGGAAAGTACCTATTCATGGTTTCAGTTTTTTTACTACGAGTTTAACCAGGGAAAAGAGTGAGTAGATTACACTGGATTGGGATGATAGCACATGGATGAAGAATGGGTGCTCTACTCAGTGTGAACTGCAGCTATTCAACAATGTGGTGCTGCTCTGTGTGAAACTCAGATGCCCCTAGAGCAGCAGTGGGACTGGGGAAGGTTGCAGGGATAGTTATTCTAATGTAAAGACTGCCTATTCATTACACTCTGAGAATATATGTTCTTAAAACCTCTTTTCTTCCCAAAACACGTCCAACAATTGCCATCTACCTGAGGAAAATTCTTTAGAGTCTGCTTGAGGTATAGATGCACCTATGCAAACACTTCCAGGCAAAAATCCTAAATCTTCTATATTGTGCTGCATATTTGGGAGCCATACATATATCTTCCCATTGTTTCTTTGTGAACTACTTATCTAATCAATTTCCCAATCATTTCTGACCTCCTCTGATTGATTTCTATAGTTATCCTGCAATATTGCATATGCCCTACTAATTATCCCTTTTTTAACAGCAGCATCTGTTCCAGATTCAACTAAAAAGTCAGTGAGTGCAGGTCTTTCATCTAAGATTCCCCTATGTCTTTCTTTGCCTATACTCGGATACCAGTCCCCAATTGGCAAAGTAGTCAAGGCAATCTCTAGCCTGTAGTCCAAATGTCTTCTTAACCTCTTCCCATTCTATTACCTTTCCCTCTTTAATTATTAGTTCCAATACTTTGGTTCCTTTGCCAGCTTCTGTCAGTAAAATTATGTCACTCTCTTGCTTGTTCTCTGTACCACTAATTGCAGTCACCCCCTATCAGCATAACCTTCTTTCTCCATTTCTGTGCTGACTTGGCTCTCAGTATACTTTCAGCTAACTTATTAATATAATATTCCGTATGTTGTTATTCTCTGTAAAAATGTGCATGCAAAATCATACTCTTTCATTACTTCTTGAATTAACCCCTGCTACACAACATCATTCTTTTCTACTTTGAATTATAGCTTTTTGCTTGTTTCATTATTTCTTGAATTAACCTCCTGCTTCACACCATCATCCTTTTCCACTATGGATTATAGTTTTTTGCTTGCTTCACTATTTCTTACTAATCTCCCTGCTTCACACCATCATCCTTTTCCACTTTGAATTATAGCTTTTGCTTGTGTCATATCTAAAGAGACTTGTATCCATCTCTAAAATACCCATTTAAATCAGGTACTTCCTTATTCTATTGTAAGGATCAAGTTATGCCCCTTGACTCTGCACTCTTCCCCTCCCATATTAGATCCTTCATCTCCATTAATTACCGTCCACAACTTTTCCTCTGGTTGATAAAAATATGCCAGACCTGAGTATATAGATTATAGATTAATAGACTAGTACTAGGCTAAATGCCCTTATGGACAATTTAAAGCCTAGCCAATTACCCAATTACACCATGTGAGAATCAAACCCACCACCTTGTGTCTGTAATGTAAACGCCTTAACCATAATGCCAACCTCCCAGACTTCCCTAATAACACCCATTTTTTTTTTAACCAAGAAGGTCCACTGGCTGACCCAGGAAAAATGGCTTAAGTGACTTGCTCAAAGTTACACAGTAGGCAAATTAGGGCTGAGGGACTCAAACCCTATGTGACGCCCTTGCCCAGCAATCAAGAAGCCTCAACCCTCACCACTAACACCAGAGAGGGCATCTCATATGACAGGAAAGGATAACAAATACACACAGTAAAGTGCAATTTCCCTTAAGAGCACACAGAGATCACAGTCAGTCTGGGGCTGGTTGCTCCCTTGCTCCCCAGGTCCCCAATAAGACTCCCCGCTGGCACAGCTATAGGGTCCAGACCTCAGCTTAGTGGGCAAGCTAAAATCTCCAGCACCCTCTCTGTCCAACCAGTGCTTCATGTCCCTGCCCAAGTAGCTGACACACACACACACTTTGAGATAAGAGTTTACACACCAACACAGACACTTCTGGGGAAGGCTGGCACAGGTTCTCCAGCTGTGCCCCTTTTTACCCAGACTATATTGTAGTACCAGCTGCCACCACCCACTAATAATTATCAGCTACTCAAAGGCCCATAAAAGGGTGTCCAATTAATACTGTTGGTAGATGTGACTAAACAGTCAAAGCTTATTTGGAGTGACCTGGACAGTAAACTCTATAAATATGCAATGTACTCTAGAGATTAACTTATCTCTACACAAACCAGCCACAGTTAGGTTTTAAAATATTTAATAATAAATAATTAAAACCACAAGACAATACTTTCTAGTACACAGTGCTAGTCACAAGTTCAGAGATCACACAGAAATGCTTAAAATAAATCAGTAGTACAGTTCTGACACAGAAAAACACTGTCTAAACTTTATAGTCCTAGCTATTTATACAAGAAAACACACTTCTAAGATAACTTACATTAGACAAAAGGCAGAGTGCCGAGGTGGATAGTCAGACAAAAATGCTTCATAATCTCTGGTTCTCCCTGTTTAAATTGAAACTGCAGTCCTGCTAAACATTACATCTTTTACACTTTCCTGGTGTTCCCAGGCCGACAGAAACTACATTTACCATTCTTTTACAATTAGAGCAATAAAGGACATTCCACATATAAATTCTGGTCATTAACTTCAGCCTTAAAACAATAGGCAGGAAGCCTTCATCTAGCCGGACTGCAGCTGACTTGTAAAATATCAAAGGCAGTGATGAAATAATTTTAATTTCAAAGGACCAACAAGAAATGCTTGACTTAGCTTTCTTTACAGCAGATAGCAATGTTGCCACATTGTTTTAAATTCAACATTCATATTTACAAATGACAGAATTATCTGCACAATTCTAGCAGATAGCAATGTTGCTACATTGTTTTAAATTCAACATTCATATTTACAAATGACAGAATTATCTGCACAATTCTAATCTGGCTAGGCTGGCAGCCTTCACCCATCTCTACCAGTCTTCACACCCTATACCACAGGTCACAACTTTAACCTTCTGCACCAACTGTGGACAGCATAGGGTCATAAATTAATACCAAGCTAACTGCCCTTGCAGGCCATTTTAAGCATAGCCAACTACCCCATGTGAGAATTAAACCCTGGACCTTGTGTCTGTATCCTTAATTTTAGAATGTTAATATGTTTTCTGTAAAATGGCTATCAATGGGGCTTGACATATCAACATGATCTTATTTTTCTTCAAGCCTTTCTCTTTCCCATAATCCATTTCAAATCTGCTTTATATCACGCTAAGTAGTTGTGTATTCCCAGGCCATTATAAAACTAAAGGGACTAAAGACATCTTTATGTATTGTATCTTGCTATCCATTATCCACATGCAAGATCTTCTATTTATTGTTTGCTAAGTCTCTTCCCACATATGCTTAGCTGCTGTAACAGAACCCTTTTTAACCCTTCCGCATAGATGCTTCACATTATCATGTCCCCATAAATATGGGTACTGATGAATTAATTCATGTGTGGGTATACAGTTTACAGCTATAGTCTGTTTTGTCTTCATTAACTTTATATCCTGAAAAAAAAAACACTTGAAACCGTCTCAGAACGTTCCACAACAATGAGATGTTCTTTTCTGATTCTATCAAATACAAAATAAAGACAACTTTTCTTGAATACCATACCAATTATGTTTGAGTTTCTTAGTTCTTCATTTTCTTTGCCAATGGTTCTAAATACAACACAAATAAAGAGGACAGAGGACAACCCTGCCTGGTTTCTTTGCTCAGACACAACTTTTCAGAGAAGAACCCTCCCATTTTAATTTTTACCTTCAGTTAGTCATACATCCTTCTAATTAATGCTGTTATTCTATCAGGGAATGCAAATGCTTCCATTGGCCTATTCATAAAATCCCAGCTTACTCTGTCAAATGTTTTCTCTGCATCACGACCTACCAACATTAGCAGTATTTTCTTATACTCTGCTTTCCATCTGGATCATCATTGTTCTATTAATGTTGCCAAATATTTGTCTCTCCTCCACAAAACCACACTGACCTATATCTATCAATTCTGGCAACGCCTTTGCCATTCTTTTAGATACTATAGACATAAGCACTTTATAATCATAGTTTAAAATTGAAAGTATAAAGCTAGATCAGATATGTCTTTAGGCATTACAGCTACCATGGATTTTTTTCCAGGATGTTGGTGCTTCCCCTCGTTTTAAAATACCGTTAAACAAAATCTTCCAGATCTTTAACACTTTCTTTCCTCCTAGCTTTCATACATCAACTGGAATATCATCTATTCCAGGAGACTTTCCTAAAGATTGGCTATACATCACCATTTTTATTTCATCTCTTTCTGTCTTAACTGTTAATTGATGAGCCTTTAACCCTACCATATCTAAGTCTTACAAAAATATTTCCAATTGTGCTTTTTCTTGATTTCCCCACTTCTGTGTTTTATACAAATGTTCATAAAATTTGCAAAATATGTCCAATACCTTTACAGTATCTCTGGTTATTTTTCTTGTTATATGCTCCCTAAGTTTGGCAACAATCATTTCTTATTTCTGTTGCTTAAGTCATTGTCCCTAAAGTTTTTGTGCTCTTGAGTTATCAAAAACAGATCTGAAGTAGGGACTTCATTTGTCAGCAACCTGTGGGTCTTGGATCCGATATCGGATCCAAGCCGGCAACTTGTTTCATAGCTAATGGATCCCAACTCCTAGCTCCTCCCCTCACCCATAATCCCCTGCCAACCCTCCATGACCTCAGATCTAGTTTGCCGCGCTTGTGGATGGCTGGATTCCTTTGAGCTCTAGCGAAATCGTCAGTTAAAAAAAAAAGTGTGTAAGAGTCAGGTTTCCCTGCAATTTTTATTTTTTTTTTACATAATTTTCCCTCCCTTCGCTGGTCGTTAGTGTGTGTGTGTGTGTGTGTGTGTGTGTGTGTGTGTGTGTGTGTGTGTGTGTGTGTGTGTGTGTTTGTGGGGCCTGTGTGTTTGTGTAGCACTCCTTTTCTTCAAAGTATGGCTGAGGCCCCAAAAGCCATTTTTTTCTAAATGTACCAAGTGTGGCCATAAGCTCTCCCCGGCCGATGGCCACACTCAGTGCATTCGGTGCCTTGGGGTTGAACACCTCACCTCAGGCTGTACCATTTGTGCAGCGTTCAACCCCAGGGCACTGAAAGAGCGAAGGTCGAAGCTGGTCCTGGCGGGACTTTTGCCCTCGGACTCGGCTCCGGCCTCCGCTGCTCCCGTGGCACTACCACAGGCTGTGGTCATTGCCACTCCTGCCCCCCTTCCTCTGGCCGGGACTCAAACTCCCGCTAAAGCGCTAGAGGACAGGGAGGCTAGGAGGGAGAAACGGAGGGAGAAGCACCACAAACGGCGGGCCGAGGCCTCCGCTTCGGTCCCGCCAGCTAAGCGGGCTTCTCCCTCCACTGCTTCTAGGCCCCCCTCCTCCTCGGCACCGATCTCCTTGCTTCTCCCTAGGGCCCGAGGAGGAGGAGGCCTGATCTCCATCGAGGTCATCGAGGTTGCATTCGAGGCCTGCCTCGGTGGCCTCGTCGAGATCAACCTTCAGCATGTCAGATGCAGACTTGGACCGGATGATGCAAAGATTCATCCAGGCCCAGCTGCAGATAGGAGTGCTCTTGCCTGCCCCCCTCTGGGGAAGAGCTCGACACCCTTTTTCGCTCTAATTGCTCCTTCTCCGACCCACTACCCGGGTTCGGAGCGTTCGGAGCCGGGCAGCGTCGGAGCCGGGGGTGGGTCGGCGCCGACAGTACTTGTTACTTCGGATCCGACCCTGCCCTCGAGTCTGTCGGATCCGACCTCTCGGAGCTGTGGCCCGAGCTTCGGAACCGAGGGATTCAGTGTGCCTTCGGCTCCATCCAGGTCGGAGCACACTGGTCCTTCGGATCCGATGGTCTCGGCGCCGGCTCCGATCCCTTCATCGGATCCGAGTGGGAGCCGGCTCTCGGAGCCCAGGGAGAGCGGTTCCCCCTCGGCCTTCGATGTAGTGGAGAGGGCTCTGTTGAGAGCATCCGGACCCCCGGCCCTTGTCTCTGCTCCACCCTGCACTCCCTCTCTGCTGGGCCAGGCTTCCATCACTCGGCCTCAGGGACAGCCTGCTTCAATGTCCCAGGTTGTTCCATTGGAACAGGTTGTTGCTGGCGAGACCTCCTCGGACAGCCCCCCCGAGGAAGTGCCTTGCAAGCACAAGTGCAAGAGGAGGCACGTGGACTCCCCTGAGTCCTTAACTGAGGACACGGACTTGGATGAAGGGGAAGGCTCCCCAAGATCACCCCCTGAGGATGTCACCTTTGGAGACATCATGGAGATGCTGAGGATCAGAGGTGGGTGGTCTGCCCCCAAGGCTTCCTCCGACAAGTCCGTGTTTCTGGAGGCATTCGAAGCAGGCCAGTCTACCTCTTGGGTGTCCCCTCCGGCCGACCCCTTGGTGGACCTTATTACCACCAGGCCGTGGAAGGACCCGGACACCGTGGAGCCAATCCCCAAATGCCCGGACAGGATACTAAGCCCCCCCCGCAGACCAGTCACACTGGAGCAAGGGTCCCCCTGTAGATGCCATGTTGACGGCGGCAGCCACGAAGAGGGAACTAGCTCAGGAGAGCCCCTCAATCCATCCACCGAGCAAGGAGTCCCGCTCGATGGACCGCTTAGGGAAGCGAGTTTTTAGTTCAGCGACCTTTTCGGTAAGGTCTCTGAACTATATGGCACATGTCATCAGGATGCAGCGGGATCTTATCAAAGAATACGCTGCCTCCCCCCTTGAGTCCATGTCGGCGGAGGACAAACAACTGTACTCCACCCAAATGGCCACTCTGAGATCTATTTCAAATACCTCTATGCGGCTATTGTCCCACGCCACCGAGGGAGCCGCTAGAGCTAGCGGAGCGGGCCTAGTCATGAGACGTCAGGCCTGGCTCCGTCATTGTGACTTTGCGGAGCTCTTTAAAGCGTCCTTTGCGAACGCCCCTTTCGATGGTTCTGCCCTGTTTGGCAAAACGGTTCGCGAGACACTTGTCCAGAGCGAGAAGAACGGGAAGACGTTGTCTGCAGCAGTCCACTTCTCTGCTCCCCAGCGGTCCTTTTCGAAGAACCAAAAGGGTCAGAAGAAGATGTGGTTCCGGAAATCGCAACATTCCCAACCCGCTCCGGACAATCAGTCCTTCCGTGGCAGAAGAGGACAGGGAGGACGCCGCCCCAGAGGCAGAGGGGCTCCGAGGAACTTTGGGTCCAGAGAACCTTTCTCTGACCGGCCCACGCAGCAGACCTGAAGGTTTCCCGACTGCTCCACTCTGGAGGCAGTCGGGGGGCGCTTCTCGGAGCACCTAGCAGCATGGGAGTCCATCACGACAGACCGCTGGGTGCTTCGAATTATATCCAGAGGATACAAAATCCCATTACTTCATGTCCCCAAATTCAAGAACCTCCCCGATGTACCACCCGATCAGAGGGAGGCTGCAGCCACAGAGATTCAGCAGCTGCTAAGAAAAAGAGCCATCCAGCCCATCCCCCAAGACCAGCTCGGATTAGGGTTCTACTCCAGGTTCTTTTTGGTGCCAAAAAAGACGGGGGACTTGAGACCGATTCTAGACCTGTCCCGTTTGAACCTGTCGGTAACCAAGGAAAAATTCCGAATGGTCACTCTTCAATCTATTCTTCCCCTTCTAAGGGAGAATGATTGGATGTGCTCTATAGACCTCAAGGATGCATACTACCACATTCTAATGGACAGACGATCCAGGAGGTTCCTCCGCTTCCGGCTGGGAGCCAGTCATTACCAGTTCAGGGTCCTTCCCTTTGGCCTCACCACAGCCCCCAGGGTGTTCACCAAGGTATTAGCAGTGATTGCGGCCCACCTGAGACTCCAGGGAATACAGGTCTTTCCTTACCTGGACGACTGGCTCCTGACTCCCCCAACAACGCATCTACTTTGCTCAGCCAAAGATTTCTTTTTCTGCCTAGCCCCCCAGTTAGGCATTACCATCAATGCCGACAAATCCTTTCTGGCCCGACACAAGTCATAGAATTCATAGGAGCCAGAATAGACACCAGAGATCTACGAGCCTTCCTGACGTCGGAACGACTACGGAATTTGCAACTTCATGTGTGGGCCATCCTCCAGTCAGAAACTCCACTGGCGGAATTGGTCCTGAGGGCGCTGGGCTCCATGGCGGCAGCGATAACGCTCCTTCCATGCACCCGTCTGAACATGAGGGTACTGCAGTGGACCCTTCTAGTTCAATGGTCCTTTCTGTCTTTTCCTCTCCATCACCCCATCGCTATCAGCAAGGCTTGCAGGAGGGCTCTATTATGGTGGCTCCATGCTTCGGATCTCCATACGGGCCGACCCTTCTTCACCTCTCCCCCTCTCACCACGGTGACCACGGACGCCTCCCGCCTTGGGTGGGGGGGGGGGGCATTATTCAGGCAGGACCGTCCAAGGCACGTGGAACGATACAGAGACCTCCCTGCATATCAACGTTCTGGAGATGAGAGCGGTGTTGTACGTGTTGCAAGCACTTCAGAATCTCCTCCCCGTAGGAACGATTGCAATTCAGTCGGACAACATGTCGGTTGTCTGGTACATCAACAAACAAGGGGGAACTAGGTCTTACCCTCTATGCCGCGAAGCCATGAGAGTGTGAGAATGGGCGATTTCCACCAACCGCTTTCTGATTGCAACGCACATTCCGGGGCAGGCCAACATCCTAGCGGACAAACTCAGCCGCACCCTTCTTACCCCTTACGAGTGGTCTCTCAACCCACTAGTAGCGAAGCAGATATTCGCAATATGGGGGCAACCCTGCTGCGATCTTTTTGCCTCTCCCTCAAACACCAAATGCAGCAATTTCTTCGCTCTGATTCCCCCTCCAGGGGAAACCCCCAAGAGACGCTCTGGTGCATGCTTGGCCGCCCGGTCTACTTTATGCCTATCCTCCTCTACCCCTGATGCTGCAGCTCTTACGGAAAGCCTCGCGGTT
Organism: Protopterus annectens; assembly: GCF_019279795.1. NCBI lineage: Eukaryota > Metazoa > Chordata > Ceratodontiformes > Protopteridae > Protopterus > Protopterus annectens. The sequence goes on from NC_056728.1 coordinate 307,911,239, forward strand.
GGGGAGCAGGATGATCCTCATTGCCCTATTCTGGCCTCGGCAAATATGGTTCCCTTACCTGTGGTCTCACCTAGTGAATCCCCTTGGATTCTGGATCCCAGCCCGGATCTAATCTCCCATCCATCGGGGTTACCGCCCCAAATCTGGACAATCTGAAGCTGACGGCTTGGTTGCTCCAGTTCCACTCCTAGTTAGGACTCCCGGTATCTCTTCACCAGTCAAAGCCATCCTCGTGGCAGCGCATAAACCTTCCACCAGGAAAGTGTATTGCAGTAAATGGAAACGTTTCTCCGTCTGGGTGGAGCATCATAATCTAGATCCCTTAACGGCTCCTCTTCCATCCATATTAGACTTCCTAAATGAACTTTTTCAGGAAGGTGCTAGTTGCTCAACTGTCAAAGTGCAATTGGCTGCCATCTCCCATTACCATGTGGGACATGACACAGGGCCCTTGATGTCGGCCAAATTGTGTAAAACCTTTCTCAAGGGCACCTGTTTGCTTAGACCCACTATAAAAGAAGCCGTACCCCCTTGGGATCTTTCACTAGTTCTTCAAGCCCTGACTGCTCCACCATTTGAACCTGCTGCTTCAGTGGATCTCAAATACTTGTCCTGGAAAACAGCATTCCTTGTAGCCATTACTTCAGCGAAAAGAGTTTCGGAGCTTCAAGCTCTTTCTGTAAATCCTCCTTACTTGATCTTTCATTCGGACAGAGTGTACCTCAGGACCAATCCCTCCTTCCTTCCCAAAATAGCATCAGAAACCAATATAAATCAATCCATAAATCTACCGGTCTTCTTTCCTAAATATCAGAATAAAGGAGAGTACAAGCTGCATTCATTAGATGTTCATAGGCAGCTGCGTTTTTATACTCATAGAACAGCTGGTCACAGGCAATCCGACCAGCTGTTCATTTCCTTTGCCAAATTTAATTTGGGGAAAGCAGTATCAAAAATCTCCCTGTCACGCTGGATTTCCCAATGTATCCTGTTAGCGTACCAAGCTTCTGGGAGACACGCACCTGAAGGAGTTCGTGCACATTCCACTCGTTCCATCTCTACTTCTGCGGCCTTCAAATCTAGAGTTCCATTGGATGATATTTGTTCGGCAGCTACTTAGGCCTCATCTCATACCTTTATTAACCACTACAAACTGGACGTGATTTCTAGAGGGAGAGCATCCTCTGGCTCTGCGGTGCTCCGCAATATCCTTCCATGATGGCCACCCAAGATTCAGGTAGCTGGGGACTCTGTCCCACAGGTTGCTGACAAATGAAGTCCCTACTTCAGATTAAGAAGTTATGTACTGACCATAACATTCCATCTGAGTGGGTGGCTTCATTTGTCTGCAACCATCCCCCCCCTCCTTCCCCCTGGCCTTCAGTGGATCTATGTGAGTTGGAATACCCTTTTGGGTGCTTATAGAGGGGCAAACTTGATCTGAGGTCATGGAGGGTTGGCAGGGGATTATGGGTGAGGGGAGGAGCTAGGAGCTCGGATCCATTAGCTATGAAACAAGTTGCTGGCTCAGATCCGATATCGGATCCAAGACCCACAGGTTGCAGACAAATGAAGCCACCTACTCAGATGGAACGTTATGGTGGGTACATAACTTATTATTATTTAGCAGTAATCTTTCTAAATTCATGCATATGATCTACAGTGGATATAAAAAGTTTACACACCCCTGTTAAAATCCTAGGTTTTTGTGATATAAAAAATGAGACCACAATAAATCATTTCAAAACTTTTACCACCTTTAATGCCACCTATAACCTGTACAATTCAATTGAAAAACAAGTAAATCTGTTAGGGGGAAAATATAAAAAATAAAAAACATACAATAAGCTGGTTGCATAAGTGTGTACACCCTTAAACTAATACTTTGGTGAAGCACCTTTTGATTTAATTACAGCATTCGTTCTTCTTGGATATGAGTCTATCAGCATGGCACATCTTGAATTGGCAATATTTGCCCACTCTACCTTGCAAAAGCGCTCCAAATCTGTCAGATGCGAGGGCATCTCTTGTGCACAACCCTCTTCAGGTCACCCCACAGATTTTCTATTGGATTTAGATCTGAGCTCTGGCTGGGCCATTCCAAAACTTTAATTTTCTTCTGGTGAAGCCATTCATTTGCTGATTTGGATGCATGTTTGGGGTCATTGTCGTGTCGAAAGGTGAAATTCCTCTTCAGCTTTTTAGCAGACACCTGGCGGTTTTGGGCAAAAAGTGACTGGTATTTGGAATTGTTCATAATTCCCTCCACCTTGACTAAAGTTCCAGTTCCAGCTGAAGAAAAGCAAGCCCAAAGCATGATACTGCCACCACCACCACCATGCTTCACTGTGGGGATGATATTCTTTTGGTGATGCGAAGTGTTGTTTTGTGCCAAACGTACCTTTTGGAATTGTGGCCAAAAGGTTCAACCTTGGTCTCATTAGATCATAACACATTTTCCCACATGCCTTTGGAAGACTTGATGTATTGCTTTGCAAATTTTAGCTGGGCCTGGGTGTTTTTCTGTGTAAGAAAAGGCTTCCGTCTTGCAACCCTACCCCATAGCCCAGACATATGGAGAATGTGAGAGATCGCCATATGTAGTACACAACCAGAACCTGCCAGAAATTCCTGCAGCTCCTTCAGTGTTGCTGTAGGTCTCTTGGCTGCCTCCCTGACCAGTTTTTGTCAATTTTGGAAGGATGTCCAGTTCTTTTCAATGCCACTGCTGTGCCATATTTTCTCCACTTTTTGATGACTGTCTTCACTATGTTCCATGGTATATCCGATGCTGTGGAAATTTTTTTTGTACCCTTCTCCTCACTGACAGCTTTGTCATTACTTCTTAACCATATCACTTTTTTATTTTATTTCTACACTATTTTACACTCCACTTTCTAACTAGCTACAACTTAAGAGTACTTTATAGTCTCTAATAACTCCTGAATAATTTCCATTACCCATTCTTTAAATTCCTTTCTAACCTGCCATTGCCTCACCTTTACTTCATTAGTCTGGATTTTATCTTAGTAATTAGTGGAAAAAGATCTGAAATAGTTATTGGATGTGTGTCAAAGTTCTCAGTTAAATGCAAATGCTCCTGTGAAATATAATTTCTGTCTAGTTTAGACCAGTTATTGTACTCTGGAGAATAATACATGCACTTCCACAGAGTTCCTACTACTGAATTCAGGTTTTCCGTATCAAATATGTTTATAAATTTCTTCAGAAATTTACCCTATTTTGTTATATACTTTTTTTCTTTCTAGGCCCTCCCAAATACATCCTTATTGTTGCAAATTAAATTCCAGTCCACATCTATAAGTGGTGGTGCTGCGGTAGCGTTGTTACCCCACAGTAAGATGTTGTCCTGTTCGATTCTCAGCTAGAGTGTCTTCTGTGTGGAGACATGCGTGAATGGGCGTACCTTCGTTGAAGGTTGTGCGTCAGGGCCGGCAACTCGGCATGTAAAAATCTACTGCCAATCATTAGCGGACCGGAGTTCCGCTGTGGCGTCCCCTAACTGGGAAAAGCCGAAAGACACAACAACAACAACCTATAAGTAATATTCCCTGCTGAACACTGATTAATTCTCCCACATTTTTAAACTCTGTAATAGCAGTTTTAGGCGGAATATAAATATGTCAATATAATCCTCATCCCTTTCCAATGGTCCCTTACTACCACAAATCTTCCATTACTATTGTTTTTTTTCTTCTATCACTATTGAAGTTTCTCTAGCAATTAATACAAGTACTCCTCTTTTCCTTTGTCCTTGATGTTCTGCTGAGTATCCATACTGAAGTCAGTCACATGCTCATATTTTTTTCCAAATGCGTTTCCTGTAGCATTGCTATTTGCACTCTGCATTTCTAAATATAACTGTTCTTTCCTTTTTGTCTATACTTGTGAGACAATTCACATTCCGAGATGATATGAAAATTGTTGCCATTATGTTAAGTTATTATTCCCACCTATTACATATGATAGCTTTTTAAATGTCTACTTCTAGCTTTTGTGATACATGTACCCACTAATGTTTGGCAGATTAATCCTTTACACATTTTTTATCATCAACACTGGAACCTATATCACATTTTAGAACACTTTCATTTTAATGGAAACAAAAAGACAAACAACCTCAGAACACCCACATAGTTTGTCAATGTATAAACACACACACACATATATATATATGTATATATATATGTATGTATATATATATATATATATATATATATATATATATATATATATATATATATATATATATATATAAATATATATGAAGGTTGGATGATGTGAGGATAGCTATGACGAGGATGAAGAATGGAAAGGCTGTTGGTCCAGATGACATACCTGTGGAAGCATGGAGGTGTTTAGGTGAAATGGCAGTGGAGTTTTTAACCAGATTGTTTAATGAAATCTTGAAAAGTGAGAGGATGCCTGAGGAATGGAGAAAAAGTGTTTTGGTACCAATTTTTAAGAATAAGGGGGATGTGCAGAGCTGTAGTAACTACAGAAGTATTAAATTGATCAGTCACAGCATGAAGTTATGGGAAAGAGTAGTGGAAGCTAGGTTAAGAAGGGAAGTGATGATTAATGATCAGCAGTATGGTTTCATGCCAGGAAAGAGCACTACAGATGCAATGTTTGCTCTGAGAGTGTTGATGGAGAAATACAGAGAAGGTCAAAATGAGTTGCATTGTGTTTTTGTAGACTTAGAGAAAGCATATGACAGAGTGCCTAGAGAGGAGTTGTGGTATGGTATGAGGAAGTCAGGAGTGTCAAAGAAGTATGTATATGTGGTACAGGATATGTACGAGGGTAGTGTGATGTGACAGTGGTGAGGTCTGCAGTGGGAGTGACGGATACGTTTAAGGTGAAGGTGGGATTACATCAAGGATCAGCTCTGAGACCTTTCTTATTTGCAATGGTGATGGACAGGTTGACAGACAAGATCAGACAGGAGTCCCCATGGATTATGATGTTTGCAGATGACATTGTTATCTGTAGTGAGAGTAGGGAACAGGTGGAGGAGACCCTGGAGAGATGGAAATATGCTCTAGAGAGAAGAGGAATGAAGGTCAGCAGGACTAAGACAGAATATGTGTGTGTGAATGAGAGGGAGGATAGAGGAATGGTGAGGATGCAAGGAGTAGAGGTGGCAAAGGTGGATGAGTTTAAATAATTAGGATCAATAGTTCAGAGTAATGGTGAGTGTGGAAGAGAGGTGAAGACGAGAGTACAGGCAGGATGGACTGGGTGGAGAAGAATGTCAGGAGTGATTTGTGACAGACGAAGGTCTACAAGAGGGTAGTGAGACCAGCTATGTTATATGGGTTGGAGATAGTAGCATTGACAAAAAGGCAGGAGTTTGAGCTGGATGTGGCAGAGTTAAAGATGTTAAGATTTGCACTGGGTGTGAAGAGGGTGTACAGGATTAGGAATAAGTATATTAGTGGGTCAGCCCAGGTTGGAAGGATTGGAGACAAAGCCAGAGAGGCAAGATTACGGTGGTTTGGACATGTGCTGAGGAGGGATACCAAGTATATTGGGAAAAAGATGCTAAGGATGAAGCTACCAGGTAACAGGAAAAGAGGAAGGCCTAAGATAAGGTTTATAGATGTGGTGAGAGAGGACATGCAGGTGGTTGCTGTGGCAGAGCAAGATGTAGAGGACAGGAAGAAATGGAAACAGATGATCTGCTGTGGCGACCCCCAACGGGAACAGCCGAAAGAAGAAGATGATGATATATATATATATATATATATATATAAATAAATAAAAATATATATATATATATATATATATATATATATATACATATACATACACACATATATACCTTATTTTAAAAACAAGTAAAAAATGTATATAATATGTTTTGTTAAAAGTATATATTTGTTGAAAAATATACTGTAAAGAATAAATATATAAATATTGTATATGTGTATATGTATATATTATTATTCACATATATTATATTGTATTATTTCGATCCTTGTTCATTATTCCTTAATTAATATGTGTGTTGCTTTATGGATCCAGTCTTTTGGGGTTGGATGCTAGTAATTTTAGAGCAGGGGTAATGGATATATCGGCTCCGACTCGGTCGATTCTACTAGCTCGAAGTCTTTTATTGGCTGGGCTAAGCAGTTATCCCATGGTGCACTGCTCCATATCCCCAGATCTAGTTTGCTGCGAAACTCATTTGTACTCCATGCACACATCACATCCAGGTAAAGAATAAGCTAAGCAAGGGAACTCTGCAGATAACAACCTAACCTCCAAATCCTCCAGGAAGGGGGAAAGGTGGGAGGGTAATTAAGAATGTGAGGCGAGATGGACTACATACATCGAACGTTATAGTGAGTACATAACTTCTTGATGTTATGTAGTCCTATCTCGCCTACATTCTTACACGTGGGATAGCGTCACTAGCACCTACATCCTGGGTGGCTCATAGGAAAATACTCCTGAGAACTGTGGAGCCAAAGGAAGACCTGCCCCTGGAGACCACGTCCAATTTGTAATCAGAAATAAATGTGCGAGGAGAAGTCCAAGTAGCTGCAGCACATATATCATCCATTGACAATCTGGCTTGATAGGCTGTGGATGTGGAAACAGCCCGAGTAGAGTAAGCCTTGACCAGAAATGGCAGATCTTTACCTCCTGCTTGATAGATGAAAGAGATACAACTAGATATCCATCTAGATAGGGTGACCCTGGAGACCAGGGACCCCATTCGGTTTTCCGAAAAGGAAACAAAAAGTTGGTCAGACTTACGGATATCTTTTGTTCGGTGAAGATAGAAGCGTAATTGTCTGTGTACATCCAACTGGTGAAATCTAAATTCTGCCTTGTTAGAAAAATGGGGAAAGAAGACAGGCAACTCAATGGATTGATTTAGATTAAACACGGAAGCCACTTTAGGAAGGAACGAAGGGTTTGGTCTAAGAGAGACGCTGTCTTTATGGAAGATTAAGTATGGAGGTTTGATAGAGAGTGCTTGAATCTCTGAAACTTGCCTTGCTGAAGTGATTGCTGTTAAGAAGGCTGTTTTCCAGGTCAAGAATTTCAATTCGCAGGTAGCTGCAGGCTCGAAAGATGGTACAGTAAGGGCTTGAAGAACAAAACTGAGATCCCATGGCATGATTGGTTCGGACACCGGGGGACGGAGCAACAGAGTACCCTTCAGGAACACCTTGTATAGTCTATGCGCCATGATACTAGGCTCATTCGCTACATGAAAATTAGACATCGTTGCCAGTTGAACTTTGATGGTAGCTGATGCAGAACCCTGATGGAAAAGCATTGAAAAAACTCCAGGACTGAAGCGATTGGAATTATGTAAGGATCAATGCCTCTGGTATGTGCCCAGATAGAAAACCTTTTCCGTTTGCTAGAATAAATCTTTCTAGTGGATGGTTTATGACAGGACGATAGTATATGAACCACTTCTGTCGAGAAATTATGAAGTCTGACTAACGATGGAAGTGGAGTAGCCAGGCTGTCAACCGGAGGGTCATCAGGGAGGGGTGGAACTCTCCCGACATGTGTGTCAGTAAATCTGGTTGAGGGTCCAGAGTCCTAGGAGTGTCCACAATGAATTGCTGAAGAAAGGGATACCAAACTTGGCGAGGCCAGTGTGGAGCAATCAGAATGATTCTGCTTCCCAAGGATTGCGCTTTCTGAATCACCTTTGACAGCAAGGGAAACAGAGGGAAAGCATAAAGCAGACTGGAGGGCCAATCGTGAACCAGAGTGTCCCTGGGTGACTCCCCCTGTGGGGGGATCAGCGTGAAGTAGTTGCTGCATTTCGCATTGAGGGGGCTGGCAAAAAGGTCACAGCAAGGCTGACCCCATCTGCTGAAGATTCGTTCTGCAACCAGTCGATTCAGGGACCACTCGTAAGGCATCAGAATAGCTCTGCTTAGCCTGTCTGCAATCACGTTGGACTTCCCCGGAATGTGCGTTGCCACCAGAAACCGTTGAGAAGTTACTGCCCAATGCCACACTCGCATGGCCTCTGCACAGAGGGTAAGACCTGGTTCTCGCTTGCTTGTTTAGATACCACACTACTGACATGTTGTCTGAGTGTATCGCAATCGTCCCCAGAGGAAGAACACTCTGAAGTGCCTGCAACGCAAGTAGCACTGCTCTCATCTCTAGGACGTTTATATGCAGATGTATCTCGTGTTCTTGCCACGTGCCTTGGACTGTCCTGCCAAGATAATGCCCCCCACCCCATCTGGGAGGCGTCCATGGTCACCGTGGCAACCGGGATGGGTGGAACAAAGGGCCCTCCCCCATCCAAATTGTTGATGCACAGCCATCAACAGAGGTCCTGCTTGCATGTGTCCATGAGCAAGATGGGATGAGACAGTGGAAGTCTTTGGAGAGACCACTGAACAAAGAGGAGCCATTGAAGAATTCTCATGTGCAATCTCACTAGAGGGACCGACATGATTGTAGCTGCCATGGCTCCTAGAAGCTGGAGAACCCATCTTGCCTTCACTTGTCTCAGGGGCATCAGCAAGTGTATCTGTTGTTGTACCTACCCCATCGCCAAAACCGGTGACTGGAGGAGCCTCTGAACCACCCTATCAACATCCACATCTGAAAGGGTCCTGGAGGATATGGAAGACAGGGATGGAGAATGAGATCTCTTCTCAAGAGAAGCTGGTCTGAGACTGGGCGATCGGCTCCTAAGAGGTTCCAATAAAATTGGAGCCGACGCCAGTTCCGTCAATACCGACACTTCCTGCAGTCCCGAGGACAGTGGAGCCGAGGAGGTCGATGCAGTTTCTGAGATTCTCTTTGGAGGCTCCGATGAGGCTGACGGAGCCGGAGATCTCTTTTTTGACTTGCCAGATTTTGATTTTCCACTGCACTGTCGCCTCAAAGCAAGACGTTGTCCTGTTCGATTCTCAGCTAGAGTGTCTTCTGTGTGGAGGCATATGTGAATGGGGCGTGCCTTTGTTGAAGGTTGTGCATCAGGGCTGGTAACCCGGTACGTAAAAATCCACTACCAATCATTAGCAGACCGGAGTTCCGCTGTGGCGACCCATAACCGGGAAAAGCCAAAAGACACAAACAAACTGGAAGACGAATCCATAGCCTCTTCAAAAGAGGGTTTCAAGAGTCCCTTTAAAATTAGCTTATTCTCTCTCTCTTGGAGAACTCCAGGACTGAACGCATGACAAAAACTGCAGGATTCCTGCAGATGGATGGCTCCCAGGCAATAGACACAAATGGAATGTCCATCGGTAATGGACATTTTGTACCCACATTTAGAGCACTTTTTGAAACCCGAAGGTTTGTGCTCTTTGAGATCCTTAGACATCTTAACTATTAAGCCAACAAGGCAAAACCAAGTCTGAGACAAACAAGCCGGCGTTCACACTACAAAAGCGGGAATGGCGCTAACAGTAACCAACACTAAAATAGTGACCAAACACACACCAAAGAGCAAGTACAAACTCTCAACAAGGGACTGAAAACCCACAAGGGAAGGGAAAGCCCAAACCTCTAACTTAAACGGTCCAGACCGTACTCACATAGAAGGCAAAATGAGGAGAACTAGGCCCTCTAACTGAAACGGGCCTAGCCTGAGGGAACAGTCAGAGGGATACCACACAACAATCACATGATCTCAATACTTAAACTTAGACAAATAGCTATGAAAATAGCTTTTGATATGAATCAAAACTTTTCTTAGGACAAGAAAAAGAGGGTACTTAGCCAAAGCCAAGCAAGACCACGTCTGAGCTACATGAGCGGCAAACGAGATCTGGGAATATGCAGCAGTGCACCATGGGATACCTGCTTAGCCCAGCCAATGAAAGACTTCGAGCTAGTAAAATCAGCAGAGTCGGAGCCGATATTCGGCTCCGAACCCACGGGTAAGAATGTAGGCGGGATAGGACTACATAACATCACAGGTTTGTGTCCATGATTTATTCAGCAGTTTAGTAGTGCAGTTCCAGAAATTCCCAGGATTACAGAAACAGGAACATTGCTTTTCCTGGTAGTAGCTTTGCTTTCCAGTAAGTACAGCCAGCTTTGCTTTATCTCTGTTTCGCTGTATTTTATATGATCAGTAAAATGGCTTCTTTGGCGATATTCAGACCAAAGGTAATCCTTGAGCATCATCTTATTTTTAATCTGCAGATTAATCCAAGGAATGATCGATCTCTAGCCTGATTCCCAACTTACAATGAGGGTCCATACTACACAGAGGATTCAGGAAGGTTGTAAAGAAGAAACACAAAATATCACCAAGTGGTAAGATGCAAAGTGAAATCCAATGAAATGATCTCAGTACTTTCAAAATGGCTTTGACTCAAACCTGGTTATAATTAGTGTAAATGAACCTTTCATCTTAGTGAATTTTATCAGGACTCCATAACACAAATGTGGCTAGATGGTCTTAATCAGCCATACCTTCAACTACAATAATATTAGGTAGCATTTTTATCAAGATTCAGGTTAACATGCCCTGCACCTCACAGGTAATGTCAGCCCTAGTAGTTAGATACATTAGTTGAAAGAGACCATTATGGGGAATACTTGGGTTATTACAATCCTCATGTGCTCGTTTCCAGTCTACATTTAGGTCCATTAACATAGCTGAGTTATGTTACAAGTTCAGCAATCTATTGTTTCTTCAACCACTGCTATACTGGTAGCTGGTGTAATGCACAACGAAGCTATAACTTAACACTTTAACAACTTTAACTTTTACTTCGACTAACAAAGACTCCCCAATCTCACTGAATGAAATTTGTTAATCAAACAGATAAGTCATGTTGTTACAAAATTTAATTACACCACCTCCTACAATCATGTGATTTCTATCACATCCTATAAAACCATAACCTACAGGAAATATTTGAAGGTCTTTTGCTGCATTATGAAATCATGTTTTAGAAATGACAATGACGTATGGTTCACAAACTACATTCTAAGTATGCCATAAATCAGTTTTATTTTACCAGTATATATGCTTAGACAGGCAATTTTAAGGCCCACTGATTTGTACCATGAATTTTAAAATGGAACAGCAACAAAGAAGTTGTGATAAGATCCCAGAAATGTTTTGCTGCACTTTTGATGGCCACTGATGACTTCAGGCTACCAGTATAGCTTACACCCAATTGATCTTCCTCCCAGCACCCCACATTCTGGTGTCTCTGAGTTTAACTCCCCTTCTCCAGGAGTCCTTCCCCTAGTGTGAGGTTCCTACACACAGGTAGATAGCATGTGGACCCTTCAGAAGTATGAGACACCAAGGCACAGAGAATGGAATGGGATAAGCAATGTGTCATCATATTGCGGGGGCTTGTAGGGTCTTCTAGAGGCCTGAAACTCCACTCCTAGTACTCTGATATCAATGACAGTAGACTGGCCAGGAATGGGGAGTAACTTGTGTGTGTACCCCAACCCCTGGCCCTTAGGGTGGCCGCATATCCTCTCGTCCTGCCACCCACCAGCTTGGTGTCCTCCTCCACTGAGCTCTGACCCAACATACTGCACCTCTCCAGGATAAGCATGCCCATCCTTGTTTGCTCTGCCATCAACCATCCTGGCAATTAATCTAATTGGGGTCACCTGGAGCCACCGGCAGAGTTTTTTTTTAAATACCTTCCCACAGCTGACCATCAGCTGTCACCAGCTCCTTTCCTTGTTCGTGGGGTACCTGACATACCTTAGCCTTTCCCAGCTCACATGCAGGAAGAATGAGGAACTCAAAGATGTTACTGCAGTATCACACTGCTGCTGGGGAATGTACCCTAATTTTCACCACTCCATGACAGTCTTGCAAGCTCTGCAGTGACTGCTTTCATGAAGTGTATGAGCTCTTCCTTGCATGTGCAACCTCCTGACCAAGAGATATACTGCTTGCACTATGGAGCTCATCCAGCTTTTAATGCTGCTATTACAGCAACCCTAGACTGCCTGATCCCCCACAAGATGGGTGAAGCAGGCATGTGCTATTCACTTCCATCCGCCCTAGACTCGTTTCAGTGCCCACTCCACGAGTCAAACAAAGGTCATCTGAGGCACAGTAAGGGTTTAACCCCTCTATGCCACAGAGCCTAGGCTTGGTCGTAGTCAGGACTTTATCCATTTATACCACTGGTGAAGCTATAAGATCCTAGGTTTGGATCAGTAACCACCTACTAATGTCAATAAATCACAGTAATTGAAAATTGCTACTGCCATTCCTAAAGCATGCTACCTGTGAAGGGAGACCATTCTCTGTTTACTTAAACTGCTTTAGGAACACGATTTCTTGGAAAGATAAATAATGAGCAAGAACATGCGAGTGGCAGCATTTGTGCATGATAATATAAAATTCCACCTTTAGAGTTTTACAAATCTCAAAAGTGATGTAAGCACTTCTAGTCTCAGCATACCGAATACTTGACCACCAAAAAGTTAATGAGCAGGGGCACTGTTGAAATATATGGCTTCACTGTTACTGGCTGCGTTTCCTACTATATGACTGGTGACTTCCCAGACCATACACATCTACAAGGATGTACATACCCACCTAGTTTAGGGAGGAAGGCAGAGAGGGACAGGACGACAGAATGTCCAGTCATCTGTTTGGATTGGATGTCTCAAAGTGCATGGAACGGGTGCGTCTCACCATCTGTCCTGGTGAGGACTTACGAGTTGGTGAATGGTGTACAATGGAGAATATGCTAACTAATGCAGGGAAAAGCCAGTCAGAAATGGAGGTATCTTGTCAGTTAGAGGGGATCCAGACTTTAAAAGTCAGCGAAGTGGATTACAAGTGGGGAAGACAAAACAGACTGCGGACTGAGTGACACTGACCAGATCAAGTTAGGGTCACAAGGATGGACTGCAAGTGAAATAAAGCAGGATATAGTGACTTTGTAGGGAACTTCATCCTTCTGGGAAGCTGTGTCCTTCTATGTGGTGACCTTTATATACACCTTTTTTAGGCAAGGCTCAAATGACAAACCTACCTCCCTAGAAAACACAAGTGGAAAAAACTAAGGGTAATGCTGCTCAATGCCAGAAGTCTAAACCTCAAGATGCACACCCCTGAAGCCCTCCTCAGTATGGAGAACATCGATGTCTGTGCAGTGACTGAAAACTGGTTCAAGGCTCCTGAGAGCACCTCAGCACTATCAGGTTTTACCTCATATCATGCTTTCCGGCCCCAAAACTTGGACCGAACCACAAAAGGAGGGGGAGTATCCATTTTCATCAAAGATAGCCACACCTCCAGGTTAGTGGCAATGCACGAAGCATCGGAGACTATCCAGGTGCAACTAACCATAGACAAAACTGCCTTACAGTTTGTAGCATGCTACAGACCACCCTCTCAAACTCAGGAACCCCACACAGCCTTCCTGAAGACACTGGAGAGTATGAATGTCTCTCCAAATACCATCATTTTGGGAGACTTCAACTACCCAAACATAGACTGGGAACATTACTCAAGCCCCAACACCCTAGCCCAAAGGTTCCAAGAATTCATAAACTCAAATGCAATGGAACAACTAGTCACCATTCCCACAAGAGGAGACAATATACCAGACCTGATCATCACAAACATGGGGACAAAATGCTCCACACCGGAAGTACATCCCTCTTTGGTAAGATCAGACCATAAATTAATCTCACTGGAAATCCACATCCCCCCCCCACCCCCTGCACAAAAGACCACAGTGAAGAACTTCTCAAAAGCCAACTTCACACTTCTTAAGACTGAAGTGGTATCCTTCAAGGCCCCTGGGCAAGTGGAAACCACAACCCACACTGCTGAATCCTTTGCAAATGCCTTCTATGGGCACCTTCAAGAATGCATGGATCATGCAATCCCAAATAAAACCAAGACCCATTCCCCCAAAGGCAGGAGCCCGGTCTGGTGGACCCCAGCCATAAACAAACTTTACAACAGGAGGAGGAAGCTACTACATGACAGAGCAAAATCCCTAAAAAAGATTGTTTAATGAATTAAATGGGGTCACCAATTTTTAAGAATAAGGGGGATGATGCAGAGCTGTAGTAACTACAGAAGTATTAAATTGACTGGGGTCACAGCATGAAGTTATGGGAAAGAGTAGTGGAAGCTAGGTTAAGAAGGGAAGTGATGATTAATGATCAGCAGTATGGTTGCATGCCAGGAAAAGAGCACTACAGATGCAATGTTTGCTCTGAGAGTGTTGATGGAGAAATACAGAGAAGGTCAAAATAGGTTGCATTGTGTTTTGTAGACTTAGAGAAAGCATATGACAGAGTGCCTAGAGAGGGTTGTGGTATGGTATGAGGAAGTCAGGGTGTCAAAGAAGTATGTATATGTGGTACAGGATATGTAGGGGTAGTGTGATGTGACAGTGGTGAGGGTCTGCAGTGGGAGTGACGGATACGTTTAAGGTGAAGGTGGGATTACATCAAGGATCAGCTCTGAGACCTTTTTTACACCTCTATTTGCAATGGTGATGGACAGGTTGACAGACAAGATCAGACAGGAGTCCCCATGGACTATGATGTTTGCAGATGACATTGTTATCTGTAGTGAGAGTAGGGAACAGGTGGAGGAGACCCTGGAGAGATGGAGATATGCTCTAGAGAGAAGAAGAATGAAGGTCAGCAGAACTAAGACAGAATATGTGTGTGTGAATGAGAGGGAGGATAGAGGAATGGTGAGGATGCAAGGAGTAGAGGTGGCAAAGGTGGATGAGTTTAAATACTTAGGATCAATAGTTCAGAGTAATGGTGAGTGTGGAAGAGAGGTGAAGACGAGAGTACAGGCAGGATGGACTCGGTGGAGAAGAATGTCAGGAGTGATTTGTGACAGACGAAGGTCTACAAGAGGGTAGTGAGACCAGCTATGTTATATGGGTTGGAGATAGTAGCATTGACAAAAGGCAGGAGTTTGAGCTGGATGTGGCAGAGTTAAAGATGTTAAGATTTGCACTGGGTGTGAAGAGGGTGTACAGGATTAGGAATAAGTATATTAGTGGGTCAGCCCAGGTTGGAAGGATTGGAGACAAAGCCAGAGAGGCAAGATTACGGTGGTTTGGACATGTGCTGAGGAGGGATACCAGGTATATTGGGAAAAAGATGCTAAGGATGAAGCTACCAGGTAACAGGAAAAGAGGAAGGCCTAAGATAAGGTTTATAGATGTGGTGAGAGAGGACATGCAGGTGGTTGCTGTGGCAGAGCAAGATGTAGAGGACAGGAAGAAATGGAAACAGATGATCTGCTGTGGCGACCCCCAACGGGAACAGCCGAAAGAAGAAGAAGATGATATATATATATATATATATATATACATATACATATATATACACACATATATACCTTATTTTAAAAACAAGTAAAAAATGTATATAATATGTTTTGTTAAAAGTATATATTTGTTGAAAAATATACTGTAAAGAATAAATATATAAATATTGTATATGTGTATATGTATATATTATTATTCACATATATTATATTGTATTATTTCGATCCTTGTTCATTATTCCTTAATTAATATGTGTGTTGCTTTATGGATCCAGTCTTTTGGGGTTGGATGCTAGTAATTTTAGAGCAGGGGTAATGGATATATCGGCTCCGACTCGGTCGATTCTACTAGCTCGAAGTCTTTTATTGGCTGGGCTAAGCAGTTATCCCATGGTGCACTGCTCCATATCCCCAGATCTAGTTTGCTGCGAAACTCATTTGTACTCCATGCACACATCACATCCAGGTAAAGAATAAGCTAAGCAAGGGAACTCTGCAGATAACAACCTAACCTCCAAATCCTCCAGGAAGGGGGAAAGGTGGGAGGGTAATTAAGAATGTGAGGCGAGATGGACTACATACATGAGCGCTATAGTGAGTACATAACTTGATGTTATGTGGTCCTATCTCGCCTACATTCTTACCGTGGGATAGCGTCCCTAGCACCTACATCTTGGGTGGCTCATAGGAAAATACTCCTGAGAACTGTGGAGCCAAAGGAAGACCTGCCCCTGGAGACCACGTCCAATTTGTAATCAGAAATAAATGTGTGAGGAGAAGTCCAAGTAGCTGCAGCACATATGTCATCCATTGACAATCTGGCTTGATAGGCTGTGGATGTGGAAACAGCCCGAGTAGAGTAAGCCTTGACCAGAAATGGCAGATCTTTACCTCCTGCTTGATAGCTGAAAGAGATACAACTAGATATCCATCTAGATAGGGTGACCCTGGAGACCAGGGACCCCATTCGGTTTTCCGAAAAGGAAACAAAAAGTTGGTCAGACTTACGGATATCTTTTGTTCGGTGCAGATAGAAGCGTAATTGTCTGTGTACATCCAACTGGTGAAATCTAAATTCTGCCTTGTTAGAAAAATGGGGAAAGAAGACAGGCAACTCAATGGATTGATTTAGATTAGACACGGAAGCCACTTTAGGAAGGAACGAAGGGTTTGGTCTAAGAGAGACCCTGTCTTTATGGAAGATTAAGTATGGAGGTTTGATAGAGAGTGCTTGAATCTCTGAAACTTGCCTTGCTGAAGTGATTGCTGTTAAGAAGGCTGTTTTCCAGGTCAAAAATTTCAATTCGCAGGTAGCTGCAGGCTCGAAAGGTGGTACAGTAAGGGCTTGTAGAACAAAACTGAGATCCCATGGCATGATTGGTTCGGACACCGGGGGACGGAGCAACAGAGTACCCTTCAGGAACACCTTGTATAGTCTATGCGCCATGATACTAGGCTCATTCGCTACATGAAAATTAGAGATCGTTGCCAGTTGAACTTTGATGGTAGCTGATGCAGAACCCTGATGGAAAAGCATTGAAAAAACTCCAGGACTGAAGCGATTGGAATTATGTAAGGATCAATGCCTCTGGTATGTGCCCAGATAGAAAACCTTTTCCGTTTGCTAGAATAAATCTTTCTAGTGGATGGTTTATGACAGGACGATAGTATATGAACCACTTCTGTCGAGAAATTATGAAGTCTGACTAACGATGGAAGTGGAGTAGCCAGGCTGTCAACCGGAGGGTCATCAGGGAGGGGTGGAACTCTCCCGACATGTGTGTCAGTAAATCTGGTTGAGGGTCCAGAGTCCTAGGAGTGTCCACAATGAATTGCTGAAGAAAGGGATACCAAACTTGGCGAGGCCAGTGTGGAGCAATCAGAATGATTCTGCTTCCCAAGGATTGCGCTTTCTGAATCACCTTTGACAGCAAGGGAAACAGAGGGAAAGCATAAAGCAGACTGGAGGGCCAATCGTGAACCAGAGCGTCCCTGGGTGACTCCCCCTGTGGGGGGATCAGCGTGAAGTAGTTGCTGCATTTCGCATTGAGGGGGCTGGCAAAAAGGTCACAGCAAGGCTGACCCCATCTGCTGAAGATTCGTTCTGCAACCAGTCGATTCAGGGACCACTCGTAAGGCATCAGAATAGCTCTGCTTAGCCTGTCCGCAATCACGTTGGACTTCCCCGGAATGTGCGTTGCCACCAGAAACCGTTGAGAAGTTACTGCCCAATGCCACACTCGCATGGCCTCTGCACAGAGGGTAAGACCTGGTTCTCGCTGTTTGTTTAGATACCACACTACTGACATGTTGTCTGAGTGTATCGCAATCGTCCCCAGAGGAAGAACACTCTGAAGTGCCTGCAACGCAAGTAGCACTGCTCTCATCTCTAGGACGTTTATATGCAGATGTATCTCGTGTTCTTGCCACGTGCCTTGGACTGTCCTGCCAAGATAATGACCCCCCACCCCATCTGGGAGGCGTCCATGGTCACCGTGGCAACCGGGATGGGTGGAACAAAGGGCCCTCCCCCATCCAAATTGTTGGTGCACAGCCATCAACAGAGGTCCTGCTTGCATGTGTCCATGAGCAAGATGGGATGAGACAGTGGAAGTCTTTGGAGAGACCACTGAACAAAGAGGAGCCATTGAAGAATTCTCATGTGCAATCTCACTAGAGGGACCGACATGATTGTAGCTGCCATGGCTCCTAGAAGCTGGAGAACCCATCTTGCCTTCACTTGTCTCAGGGGCATCAGCAAGTGTATCTGTTGTTGTACCTACCCCATCGCCAAAACCGGTGACTGGAGGAGCCTCTGAACCACCCTATCAACATCCACATCTGAAAGGGTCCTGGAGGATATGGAAGACAGGGATGGAGAATGAGATCTCCTCTCAAGAGAAGCTGGTCTGAGACTGGGCGATTGGCTCCTAAGAGGTTCCAATAAAATTGGAGCCGACGCCGGTTCCGTCAATACCGACACTTCCTGCAGTCCCGAGGACAGTGGAGCCGAGGAGGTCGATGCAGTTTCTGAGATTCTCTCTGGAGGCTCCGATGAGGCTGACGGAGCCGGAGATCTCTTTTTTGACTTGCCAGATTTTGATTTTCCACTGCACTGTCGCCTCAAAGCAAGACGTTGTCCTGTTCGATTCTCAGCTAGAGCGTCTTCTGTGTCCCCCAGGACAGCAGCAGCAAAGAAATCCTGCTCCTACCAGGAATGTCCTTGGGGGCAAATTCCAGGATCCTGACTTATCTGAAACCCATACGGCATGTCTCTGGGCCAGGAAAGCTAAATGTCTCCAGACTTGAATAGACCTGTAGCCAGAAGCAAGACAGAGGAAGAAGTAGACAACACATGGTGAAACTTACCTCACCCTAGCCCCTGGTGTGCCCAACACAAAGAGGGGAAAGTAGGTGAGAAACTTGTAACACAAGAGTGATCTACTCAAACATGCACCCTCACTGTAATTTCCAACACAAATGTACTACTCTTTGTACAGACTACCTTGCTGCAGCACTATCTACTGGCATGATTCCCAAAGCATGAAAAGGCAGAGCCCTATGGGATGACCATACTATACTCAGTCCTTGTCCTAGAAGGAATATGCTGTGCATGCAGTGTTTACAAAGGGTACGGACAGAAGACCATTTGGCAGCCTCCCAAATGGACTGAGTGCACACACTACTAAAAAGGCTACAGCACTTGCAGTTTCCTTTGTACTAAGGAACCTAAAATGCCCTTCTAAATTTTTCCTATAGTGAAAGCAGCAGAAAACAATTCAGTGGAATATTCCCTTGTAAGCTGTTTAAACATTGGTATTCTCCTTTTCTTGTCTGCAAAGGACACAAACAGGTGATCCAGAAATTATGCTTTTGGGTTTGCCTAAACAGTATATCAGTTGCCTGTGCATGTCTGTGAGACAACTTGTTCACTATTTTTGCCATGAATGACAGAGCTAAACAAACAGTGTGACGCCCCATCTTGAATCTGACAAACCACATGTGGTCCATGTGAATGGCAATATGGAAGTGGATATCATTGAGATCCAGGGTTAACGTATGATTTTGAGGACAGATGAGCAGTATGACACACTGTAAGGTACATTTGGGACTATTAGGTGTGTATTCAGTCTTGAGAGGTCTAAGACGTGCTATCAAAGACCCCCTTTTCTGGACCCTAAGAAGAGCCTTGCACAGAACCCTTGATTCTGGGGTTCTTTTTTATTATACATCCATCCATTCAACTGTTCATTTTCATGGACTACACAGGAACAGTGTCTGGTTAAGTGACTTGCACAGAGTTGCACAGCAGGCAAATGGAGGTGAAAGGAATCAAACACTGCACCTTGGACCAAAGGAAGTAGTTTGTTAATAGCTTAGACCCCAATCCTCTATGTTGGCTGCCAGATCTTTTTATACTGGTTCTGTTACAGCTGGAAAAGGTCTTCCAAAACTGGAGGACCAAGTGCACGTGGTCTCTCTGTACATGGGTGACGCTGTCTGTATTCCTGGGATATAAACTATAGGGTCCACTTGTCTCTTGTGACGTTTTGTCATTTTCTTATAAATTGGGTTAACCATCCTGCTACCCTCAATCTGGGGTGGGTTAAGCAGGGCAGGGTGTGTTTGTTTTTTTTTGGGGGGGGAGGCTCTTGACAGTAATGGCTGCTCCCTTCGGTGGAGGTAGAACTGACAGCCTCCATGCTTTCCCTTCTTCCTGCTACTTTTTTCCCCTTTGCCATCGTGCTCTTACTTTGTAGGTGACAGTATGGCCAAGACAAAAAGGGGTAGTTTCTCATATATCTTGGCATGGGGGGTTGAAAGAGGTTTTTCACTGGCTACATAGTCAAAGCTTCAGCTCTAGAGGCTCCAAAGAGCAGGTCCTTATCAAGTGGGACACTGAAAGTGGTACTTTAACATCCCCTTTCAGGGGCTGTAATCTCAGTCGGTCATGTCTCCTAACTACAGATCTCGTAGTAGCCACCCTAGATACTGCATTCACAGCATCACAGACATACTGAATGGAGTGCGTAGCCATGTGGCAATGGTCTGGGTGAAATTCAGAAATTCTGCCTTCAGGTCCTCATCAGATACCTCCCCGTTTCTCTCATCTGTTCAGGGTAAAACTGATTAATCTAACATTAATGAGAACATATCACTCTGGCTGTCTCAGTCCACTGCATTTTATTATCAAAAGAGGGAGATACTCATCACATGATCGGTCTCCAATCCATGAGACTGATAGCAGTTTCAGCAGCTTGTTTTATGGAAGCTTTAGTTCAGAAAGTCTACACTTTAGCCACTTGACAAGCTCTACCCTTTCACCAAGCTTCAAAGCATGAACACTTAATTCAGCACTAGACCTGGCTCTGAAAGAACAGTTTTCAATGAAAGGTTGTGATGTTATAAGGTAGTGCCAGCTATGCCAGAGAGAGTATGGCAGTGCATGAGTAACATATGCCAGCACAGCTAGCTGGAGTTTTGTAATGAACTTTATGTCATTTGGATATCAAACTGATTTGTACAGATGCTTGTGTTAAAAATGTATTAGTAAAGTTGCTTGTGTTAAAAATGTATCAACAGTGGGTCCTCCTGGACAGCAAAAAATATACATGTATGCCAGGCTGTATTGTAGTAACTGCTGAAATGTATATATGTTAATAAAGGATACTGGAAGAGAAGAGGTTAATAGCAGTCCAGCTAACTCTGAAAAATAGTCTGAAATTAAATTACCTGGTTTAAGCCATAAAGATTGTGTCCTACAGTTCTGACTGCAGCCAGAGATGAAATGTCTGTGAGAAGTCTGGCTTAGTAGCTCTGTAGGAAGAGTGGAAATTTTAAAATTGTTCTACAGCTTCCAGATGCTGCAACACATCTTAGCAAAGCTCTATGTGTGTGTGTATTGTGGCACATATGGGCAAGATCCTGGCTCAAGTTTATAGTAAAGGAGGTACGATCCTGGCTCAAGTTTATAGTAAAGGGGGTAGTGTGGGAACCAGAGTCAGGTGACCTGATGTAATGTCATTCTATAGCCAGCACTGATATTTAGATACTAGTGAGAGATGTCATTCAGCACTCTGTTTTTGGGAACCTGAAAACAAAGACCACTCACTCGCATCATCTTGCCTTGCTGAAGTAAGCAACTTAACTAGGGAACAATAATTCTTTGATAAGTTAGGTCCTCTGTATCTGTGTGAATCTGTGTATTTTTTTTTTTTTTTTTTTTTTAGATTTCCTGTGACTGAAATTCTGGTGTGTATTGTGAAGAGGTATTCAGAATTGTCCCATTTTCTTTTTATTATTTATTATTAAATATATTTAAACTTTTCAGTGAGGCTGGTCTTTTACTGAAAATTTTAACCTTTGAGAGTACTTGTATTTATTTGGTGACACTGTGGCTGTTCCTGAAAGTCTTGCTGCATTGGTCAACATTACTACTGATATTAGTATTAATTTCACTCAGTATAATTGGATACCCTGTTAAGAGTTTTAGAGTAGCTGGCTGGTGGCAGTGGAACTTCCTTATAGCCTGGGCATAGCTGGTAAATCTGTGTCAGCCTTTCCTAGTGTGTGTGTGTGTGTGTGTGTGTGTGTGTGTGTGTGTGTGTGTGTGTGTGTGTGAAAATCAAATCTTAAAGAAAATGTGTGTGTCAGCTACTGGGAACATGGACACACGTCACTGGTTTCTGCAGAGAGAAAGGTGAAGTCTTATTTGGAGCCTGGAGAGGAAAACCCATCTCCAGGACTGAGTGTGATCCCCGTGTGCTCTTAAGAGAAATTGTGCTTGGTGCAGAGAGCTGCATCTGAAAATACTGTGTATCCATTTTTGTTCCAGGTGAACATTCCCCACAGGTGTCAGCAGTGAGGACTGAGACTCCTTGATTACTGGCCCAGAGGAGGGACATCAGAAAGGTTATTGTAGCTCATCACCTATTCCAACTATTACTGATTTGGGATCACTGTAGTGACCATAAAGACTAACTAGGTGTCATTTTCATAAAAAAAGGCAGGACGCTAAAGTGTACAAAATGGTGGTGCAGCCAGTACTTCTGTATGGTACAGAAACCTGGGAAGTGAAGGCAGAGCAGTTGAGGATGATAGAGGTGAAGAGGATGAAGTACTTGAGATAGGTGGGAGGATGCTCTCTGTGGGACAGATGCAGAAATGATGACATCAAAGCAGAAGCTAAAGTGGCTCCAACTGCAGATAAAAAAAAAAAAAATGATTCTGTACAAGTGGGGTTATCTTGAAAAGGATATCTGGACTAAAGCCTGGGCTCCTCCACTCAGGATATGTCCAAAATATGAGCTAAGCCAGAAGGCTTAAGGGACATAACATATGTACAGACACAAAAACCTCAGAACGTCTTTGCTGCCAGTCTGAAAGCAGAACTCTCGTTTTTGGTCTGTTGCTCATTTCTTTGAGCTGATTATCCCACCATTTGGGTGCCTAAACCCCATTTGTAAAGAATACTGCAACAGTGATCTTGGAAGGACATTTAACATTATTTTAGGTTTTCTTCTGTTCCTTCTAAGACTGTGCCTTAGTCTATGGTAGAATCATGAAGGATGGTGTATGACCTGCTGTGCACCATCTGTCACTGCAGATGATGACAGGTCATACAGATGTGGTCCAGCTTAGTGGAACTATTAATGACTCAAGTGCATAACTTCATTTCCCCAGTGTTCAATGGCCAGAGGTTAAAAAAAACAGGGATCCCTTAAAGTGTATGTTACAGAGATCAGCATCTTGCCAGGCATCCAAATTGTTAATAAAAGATTAAATATTTTGAGGTCCTGACACTATATAGTGATCTATTCCAGATTTTGGCAAAACCTGAGTAATGTATTTCTCTCTCACGGAGGTCTTAAAGGTGCACAGACAGAATGAATACCTTTACGTTTATGAGCTAATGGACTGGTATATAAGTTGAGATTTAGAAGCGCCTGAAGACACTCATCAGTGAAGACTTTAACACCAAAATTTCAATACCTCTAAAATGTCTGTAGCGAAGAGTAGAAATTCAAATTCTTACATCTATGTTAACTTGGATCTCTGAAACAAGGGTGTATCTAGTAAAGCCGCTTTGAACGGATTCCAACTTTTGTCATTAGTTGATATTGTACAATTAAAAAATATCATGTTCCAGAATAAGTCTCATGGAAATTTTGTATAACTGGAATGTGTGCTTTCATTCTCTTACAGAAAATTATCTCAGCTTTAGTACTAAATGTTTTCATTGCCCTAGATATGATGTAGTTTATATGATTTTGAAAGGTGATCATATTATTGATTATAGTTCCAAAATTCTTGCAATCATAGCTCTGTACTATACAAAATTATCGGCATCTTTACTGTCAGGCTGCCAAAATACATAATCTGACATTGATCATTACTGAAATGGAGACCATAATTAGTTGCCCAATCAACAAACTCTTGTGTGAATTTATTCATCATTAAAGTGCTTTAGATTGTCACTGCTGAAGTGGCAACCTGACTCCATGTGCAAAAATGAGAAAAGGGTGTTGTGGATGGATGGAGTAAAGTTATCAACATGCAACAGAACAGATTTGGCACTCATCTGCATACTTACTGACCCAACAGGCATTATTTACAGGACTAATTGAGAAAGCTAGAGCCCAGTACTGGTCCTTGAAGAAGTTCACCACAGCTGACTGGAGGTAGTCAGCTTTGATACTTCAACAGTTAATCAGTTAACGAAGTTTATCAAAAACGGGTTAGTTTTATGTAAGCCATAGATATATATATATATATGTGTGTATATATATATATATATATATATATATATATATATATATATATATATATATATAACACAATAATGTATTAAATGCCTTAGCAAGGTCCAGAAACACAAATCTACTAGTAATAGCCATATCACTTGCTAACATAACCTAATAAAAAAACTAAACATTTTTAAGAATAGATCTCACTGTGGTGAATTCATGTTGACCAAGATCAATATATTTTGAACTGTTGACAGAGCCCTGGAAACGCTGAATGAGGCACTGTTCAAAGCTTTTACATAATAATGAAGCCAGACAAACTGGTCTATAGTTTTTAATCACAAGTCTGTTACAGTCCTTTAAAACTGGAGTTACTGAAGATATTCTCCAATAATTAGGAACTTGACCCCTAAATAACAGCCATTATAGACTGTATAAATAAAAGGTATTAACTCATCTTGGGTATTAGAAATTAAAATACCTGTAATATTAACTGGCCTCATATAAATTTCTTGCCTTTCTTTATAACCAACGTAATTGATGATGGCCAACATTCAAACACCAAAAAGCAAGCACTTCAAATAAGACAGGAACACAATAAACTTAATTTAGCGCTTTCGTTCTTTAATAGAGAAGAACTTCCTCAAAATGAATTCAAAGAAGAAAAATAATTCAATAAATATCTTTAAAACACATCACTTGACCATTTGGCTAAAACATCCATTTTTTTTAAATATGTGATTTTAATCTAATTAAAAATAGCATAAAACATGTAATAAAATACATTACATTTCCTTAATTTCAGACATTTATGTTGATAAAATATCTGGCCTGAATGAAACTATCAGCTGTTAAAGTGAGCTGCCATTTCACTTTAATTTCAAGCTCATTGTTGACATCTCCTAACTATAAACTAGGTTTGATGTGTTCCAACACAAAAGAAACAAAAAAACAGAATTTCTTAAAATTATGATAGTATACAGCATGCTTTGCTAATGCACAAGTAAAATCTTTGATAATACCTAGCCTGTCCTCAATTTATTCTCTGAGTTTTCTAGCGGTTTTACCCACATTGAAACTCTCACAGGTATTGCATGAGGGAAGATAAACCACTATTACAGTATTACATGTGTACTTATCCTTTCTAATAATTTCTCTACTGCAATATTTCACAAGCACACTGTGACTTGTGTTTATAAACCTACACATTTTACAGTCATAATCTATATTGAAATGGTAGCTGGCCAATCATGTGATGTGCTTTTAAAGGTGTTTATTCGATGATATTTCTTCTTTGAACTCATTCTACAGAAGTTTTTGTCTGATAAAGAACAGAAATTAAGTTTATCACGTCTTCCCTATCTTATTAAAGAACAAGAGAGCCAGGATTCAGGTATTGATGGACAAGATGTTTAACGGTAAGATTTAAGTTATATAATGAATTATTAAACTTGGAAAAGTACTGATTAAATTCACTGGCATAGATGCAAAACATTTTTCTTTTTGGGTCAATGGCCAGTCTTGTTACAAACATGTTTTTTTTTTCTTTATTAGACATGATTTGATTTTTTTCTAATTTTGTGGGTTGAATGGTTCCTGTAACATTTAAATATTAATTTCTTCTTTTTGAATAATTTAAATATAGATTCCACCATTATGGGCATTGATATTTATTTTCAGCAATGACACAACTGCAAGCAATTTTTTTTAAGTAATTCTATGGCATATATTTCAACCTAGAGTACCACATATCCTTATCAAGACCAGTTTCATCAAGCCAACTGACTTGAGATTGTTGGATATATCAATATAGTCTAACAGTCTACAAATCTATCTTCTATAGGGTGAAATGGAGTTGTTACATTTATTATATTAATACAGTATATAGTGAATTACGATATGAAGTTCCTAATGGTGGACACATTTCAATATCATTACAATACTAATGACCAACATATTACAACTGGTAACAATTAGGTCCAAAAGGTTTTTTATCCCTTGTTAGCTTACTAATGATCTGCACAATATGATTAAGTAATATAATATCAAACAAATATGTTCAGTTTTTGTGGCTGTTATGTAGTTATTCCATTTCTTCCATGGATTATTTAAGTGTCCAACTAGTACGACTTGTTGATGTCCAGTAAAGCTTTCCAAGTGTCGCAAATAACATTTATGTGACACAACATCCATTGCTGGATTTCTGTGTGACAATTTAAGTCTTACATGGTCTCTGCCAGGAAAGCCTATCAGGTCTACAACTAACATTTCATAAGTATTTTCTGTAGATATTAATACAGAAGTTACAGAATCTCCTACAAGTAGGGGGGAAGTCACCACCATTTCAGTTTGGTCTCAAACACTCATACTTAGCATACTTTGGAAATATTAAGCCATTTGTATCCCAGGCTGCAACTATGGCAGCTACAGACCGGTTTTCAACTTTCATTATACTTTTTAATTCTTGCATCTTATTTCCAAGACTATATGCATTACAAAATGAGACTCTTAGAGAACAATCGAGTCTTCTGTTACTGGCTGTTGTCATAGTAGTACAAAAGGCTTTGACTTTACTACATCCATAGCCAGCAAAATAATGGCAGAGAGAAAATTATCATTTACAAACACCTTGGAATCATCACAGAATTTTGATTGAGTAAGCAGTACATAGCTGCTGAGATGGTGGCAGGAATCAATCCATCCACAACCCCTTTTTCCAATTTTTGCACATGTGGTAAGCGTGTCACTAAAACAGTGACAATGCTCTAGAGCCAAGGTTTACATGAAAATAAAAAAACACTGCTTGCTGAAATGCATTGGTAGATATGGGCAGTTACCTAAATAGCTTTTTGTATGGTTTGCCATTATAACAAACCATAGCTATGCATTCTCACCTGTTCAGGAAAAGCCTGTGGAAGGGATAGCAAGCCAAACCTTTTATGAAACTAAGTACTATTTTCACCTCCACCACAATGACATGAAGCCAGAATTCCAAAGTGGTCCAGGAACTCTAGATACGATTTGTACTCATGTGAGCTCCCCAGCTGGAAAACCTCCACAACAAGGCAATGGGTTGGTTCTTAAATAAGGGGGGGGGGGGCTCTCACAGAAGCTTTTCAAAGTACATCATACTTCAAGGACACTGACATGGAAAGGGCAGCAGCTGCACTTTGGACAAGTTAACCCAGTGTCAGGTATTCTGGACTTTGTTAGATGAAGAGTTCCCATTTGAAGCACTGCTATTGAAAAACCTGCAGTGCAAGTTGCTCCAAGGTCTTAAGCTGAAGCAGCAGTGAGGTTGTGATTTATCTAATGTAGAAACATGAATGTACTAACCTGAACACTGTAAACATCCTGTCCATTGTCTAAATTCTCTTACACATGGAGAATCTAGAATTACGTTAATAAACTGGAGACAATGAAGACAGCCTGGCAAGTATTCATAGTATCACAGACTGTTACTAGGTTACCTGCCCCTATGGGCCATTTTAAGCCCAGCCAATTACCCCATGTAGGAATCAAACACTGCACCATGTGTCTGTAAGGTGAACACCTTAACCATTATACCAGCCTCCCACCCTTATACCAACCTCCTGTCCTGGCTTTTTATTAAAGCTATAAAGGAAGAAGGGTGCAATGTTCCTGGGGCATTTTCAGGTAAAGAAACCATTAGTTGTAACTCCTGTGGGTAAGAGATGCAACAGACATGTGTTCACCATATCTGGTGATGTGTGAGGAAGTATGCTGCAATGTATTAAATTGACAGGCTTTAGCATTCTACAGTCCTCAGCTTAGGTAACTCTTCTTTGATTCAGTCCTTTAGGGAAGTATATGGATCCAGCCAGTTGCATTCCTGGACTTGCCTAGCCTCTACTGCTGTCAAATTCGGCATCAGTTCACTGTGCTAAGACAACCAGAAAGACAGGCAATAAAGAATTACCACACAAAAATGAATAGCTGATTGGCTTGTAGGTAATGCCAGGCACAGAAGCTGAATGGAGGACTGTCCAATCCTGAGGGAAGGTGGGTGTGGGTAGGGGGGTAATAACTACACTCTGCAGGGCTTTCTCACAGATGATGGCAAATGAAGCAAAATAAATAAATCCTGTGTGTGAAAACATCATGTCAAATGTGCATCTGGGGTGGGGAAAATATATAAGGCAACTAAGAGCTATTTTGTGGAGCCATGTACAAAGTCTGCATAACCTGACAAAATTAATCTGGAAAATTCTGGTATAGGCTGATCATGGTTTATCTGATGCCAGCAGCTAAGAAATAAAATAATGAATGGCAAACACTCTCTTCATAACAACTACCTAAATTTGGTTATAAAGGTAATGCTGCAGATAAATCTTTCCTCACTGACAAGATGTTGTATACACAGACTGATAAATAAACCTTCAAGGTGTTTAAAGCAAAATATTAGACAATTTGTTGGAGGGGGGGGGTCTACAAGTAAAGTCGACAGCATATGGAGATAAATGATACGTTTGGCTAAGAGTTGGATGCTGCATTTACTAATATAATAACTGTCATTATCACTGCCAGTACTTATCTACAATTCTTACCAAGTTGACCTCCTCATGTAATGTTTCCAGGAATCACTGCCCGATTCTCTTCCACCACCAGTATGTTTCTCACCACCTAACAGGGAAAAATAAAAATGCAGTTCTTCAGAATTTAATGTAGACTTTCTTGACCAATACTTTGTTATAATGAAAGAATATATACCAGTCAACTCAGATTAATAACACTTTGTAGTGGAGCTGTTAACATCTGCTTGGTCAACTTCAACGTTAGTAAGGAACTTTTCAATCAAAGCACTGCATGTAGAGTTAAAACAACAAGAACAATAAATAAATACTAATGGCACTGCAACTAAGAGCTAAAGAATAAAATTAATAAGTTCTACAATTCATCAGCAGGGGTCAGCATACCAGCAAATCATCCATTAATGCTCTGTGAATCAGAAGAACCTGGATAATAAAGACTGATGAAGAAAATCCCCACTCTTAAATGTCAGTCTGAAGAAGTACGACTTTAATGGGCTATGAAAGCTGGCCAGTATAGAACAATGTCTAAGTCAGCATGGAATGAAGTTCTGCAGGTATGGGGTACAGTCAGTAAAATTAAATAAATAAAAATAAAGTAAATAAATATTTCAGATCACACTTATAGGACCTCCAGCAGCTATTGTGCGGTTGATCACAAGGATCACACAGAACAAAAGGAGCTTCTTCAGATAACAGGGACACCAATGTCACGCAAATGCAAGAAAACAAACACTAAGCGTTTACAGATGATGAGATAATGGAGCAAAGGCAGTGCAGGCTGCAAGGCACAGGAGTAGTATCTTGGTAATGAGAACCACCAGCAAGTAGCCTTGCTGTAGAGTTCCACACAAACTGAAAACAGTCCATCTCAGTAACAGGAAGTGGAGGTAGAGTACATTGAAGTAACTAAGGTGAGAAGAAGCCAAATCATGAACTACCACCAGGAGAGCAACTTAAGGAATAAGGTACTTGATCCTGGAAATACTCCATTGTGGAAAAAGGAAGACTTGACAACAGCTGACATCTGGACTCTAGGGGGTCAAGCCCCTGTCCAGGATCACATCTCCATTAAACACGTTGACTACAAATTCAAGAATGTTATCCCCTTAAAAATGTAAACAGGAAGCAGAGCAGTTGAGAACTCCTTCAGGGTAGCAAGCACTGCTGTAGCATCCGTTTTGGTAGTGCCGAGCGTCAACTGATTATGTACAATTAATTAGTCAATGGCTTCTAGATCATCTTCTTCTTCTTCTTCTTCTTCTTTCGGCTTTTCCCAGTTAGGGGTCGCCACAGCGGATCATCTTGTCCGCACATTGAATGGCAGTGGAGTTTTACGGTGTCGAGTTGCCAGCCCGGCGCCCAACCTTCCACGGAAGGCACACTCACACGCACACCTAGGGCCAATTTAGAGTGTCCAAACCACCTGCAGCATGTCTTTGGGATGTGGGAGGAAACCGGAGCACCCGGAGGAAACCCACGCGACCACAGGGAGGACATGCAGACTCCGCACAGAAGGCACCCCGGCCGAGGATCAAACCGGAGAACCTCTTGCTGTGAGGCGGCAATGCTAACCACTGCACCACCGTGGCCGCCCGGCTTCTAGAGCAACACTGAGAGTAAATACATTCACAACCATATCACTCTGCAGGAAAACAGAGGTAAAGCTGACAGCAAAGAAATGTTATGCTAAACCTCCCTCCCTAATTAACTCTCTCAAGGGAGGAAAACAACATGAAAACTACAGGGTCAAATGATTAAGCCTTGCAGCATTCCATGTTCCAGGGGGAATGGCGCAGATGTGCCCAGACCAGAGACACGTCAAACACAAGGAATGTTTTTAATGATCGTCTGAAGAAAATTAAAGGTTTTTTTTAGATGGGGTTGTAGTTATTAAAAATAGCACTCAGACATGATTTCTTGCTGTTAGGGGGAACAAAGGCTTCTTTCAAGGCAGAAGGAAACACCTTGCTCCTCACAGAAGATACCAAGATTCTGAAAATAACTTGTCACAACATATCAAGGCTGTTCTGAACTAGTCTGGCAGCAACTTTCTCATAAAAAGCTAGGTAACCCATTCATGCTCAACAGAGGAAACCATTCAATGAATGGCAAATGCAGGCTGGACTGCAAAGTATGTCCACCACTCAAATGAGCATTACTAATCGGTTTACTGCTGCAATTATTCTCACAGATAAGTAACTAATGTGGCAGATCTCAGCCTGGTAGACATCATAATGCTCAATTTGTTTACAGTTGTCACATCACAGGCCAATGGACTACTACTGACTTTCCGGTCTTTGTCCTTCTTTACAAAGTGTGTGCAGCTCAAGGCTTACACACTAAGTGTGCATGTGATTAAGAGCTAGTAAGGTAAAAGGTGAGGAAAGTGAGTTACTGTAACTTCTTTTTAAAATTACAGTAACTGTTAATCAAGGCATCTAGAGAGCCATGACTGTCCTCTAACAGAAACTGAGGAATACAGAAGAAAAAAAAATGAGCTACAGGCTTCTTTGCCTGTCATTAAGAACATTTGCCTATGGAAAAAACAAGCTAATATTTTTGCAGATGCAAAAAGATTAGCATGTTTCACGGCTTTCAACACTATGTCTTATTTCTCAAGCATATTTGTTTACAAAAAAAGTGTGCATAGCTTAAAAAGTACAGTTTTGTACCTACCATAAATGTAGATGTCCGATAGGTATGCATCTGCAGTCATCACATATGGGTTGTCCTGCCTCAGGCAGCCCTTCGGTCGGCCGGATTCCAAAGTCTGGGTCTGGCCTCGGCTGATGTCACACTTTCCCCAACGTCAGAGCGTCTGGGGTATAAAAGCATCAGCCGAAGCCATTTTCCTCAGTTTTTCTTGCCCCAGATGCCAGGTGCCCTCTAAGGAAGGCTAAAATTTGGAGATATGCATTGCAAAAACAAATCCAAACATGCACAGTACTATAAAAACAAATACACCATAATAGATCCCCCCAGCTAGCTATAAGAGGGGTAAGTACCCAAGACGTATACCACAGAGGGGAAGGAGGGAGGGTAAACCTGACTGCAGATGCATACCTATCGGACATCTACATTTATGGTAGGTACAAAACTGTACTATGTCCTTCAAGGATGCATCTGCAGTCATCACATATGGGTAGAATACCATAGCCAATCTGGGGGTGGAGGTACTAAGTAAAGGATGGTGTAGCTAAGATACCCTGCAGGACTGCCGTAGCAAAGCCTGCTCTGGATCTGGAGTATAAAGGTAAATTGTAATGCTTGGCAAATGTATGCACGGAGCTCCATGTAGCAGCTTCTAAAATGTCCTTGGTAGCCACCCCTCTTAGGAAGGCTGTGGTGGTGGCTGTGGCTCTCGTGGAATGAGGTCTAATGTCAGCTGGCACAGTTTTTCCATGAAAGGAGTAACAAAAACGAATGCAATTTCCTATCCATTTTGAAATTGTCTGTTTGGAAATTGCTTTTCCTTGTGCCCCAGCAGCATATGCTACAAACAGCTGGTCAGTCTTTCTGTAACTTTTAGTTCTGTCCAAGTAGTAGCGCAACTGTATGTGTATGTCCAGGGTGTGCAGAAGTTTCTCCCCTTTATTTTGTGGTTGTGGGAAGAATGTAGGCAAGTGAATAGCTTGGTTCAAAGATACCCTGGATACCACCTTTGGCATAAATGTAGGACTGGTTCTCAATGAAACTCTGTCCTGATGAAAGATAAGAAATGGCTGTACTGCCATTAGAGCTTGTAACTCAGATACTCTTCTTGCTGAGGTTATGGCCAGAAGGAAGGCAGTTTTACAAGACGGAAACTGTAGATCTGCAGATGCTGCTGGTTCAAAGGGAGGAAGTGTTAGTTTTTCCAACACGAAGTTAAGGTCCCAAGTAGGTAGAGGTGGTTTCCTTGGAGGATTGATGTTTTTGATTCCTCTTAGAAACTGTCTCAGGAGAGGATGAGAGAAGACAGGTGGATTAACATTGTATTCTGCTGAAATTGCTGAGGCATGTATCTTAATGGAAGAGTAAGACAGGCCGTTGTGGAACAATTCTGCCAAATATTCCAGTATATGTGCCATGTTCATCACTGTCACATCTAGGCCCTTTGTTGTGTTCCAAGAGTGAAATCTTTTCCATTTTGCTGAATATGCCTTCCTTGTGGAAGGCCGTCGAGCTTCCATAATAATATCCTTCACTCTCTGGGATAGCTTATCCTGAGGAGGAGTCATGGTATTTTCCAGGCAGTTAGCTGCAAGGTTTTCAGGTTGGAATGCAGAGTCTTGAAGTTGTGCTGCGTCAGTAGAAGTGGCCATAGGGGGAGAGGCCACGGTTTTGTCTGTGACATGCTCTTTAACAGTGGGTACCAGTGCTGTCTTGGCCAGTTTGGAGCTATCAGAATCACTCTGGGCTGCTCTGTCCTGATCTTCAGTAAGACCTTGGTCATTAAAGGGAGAGGCGGAAAAGCATACACTGTTAGAGCTTTCCAGCTGAAAGAGAGAGCGTCCACTTTCCATGCTTGTGGGTGGTATGTCCTTGAGCAGAATTTCTTCAGTTGATGATTGTGGGGGGAGGCGAACAGATCTATTTCCGGCCTTCCCCATGATTGTGTTATGAGTAAGAAGATGTCTGGGTGCAGCATCCATTCATGTGCATCCATGATATTTCTGCTTAAGCTGTCTGCCAGTATATTGTCTTTCCCTGGCACGAACTGGGACTGCAGCTGTATATTGACTTTCATGGAAAGTTCCCATAGATTCATTGCCAATCTGCAAAGAGGGTAGGAATGGGTGCCTCCTTGCTTGTTTATGTACCACATAACTGTGGTGTTGTCTGTCCTTATGAGTAGGTGGTCTTGATGAAGAAAAAGTTTGAAGGCCTCGATTGCTTGTATCACTGCCAGCATTTCCTTTTGGTTTATGTGCATGCGCAGCTCTCTTTGTGACCATAGCCCTTGGATACATCTGCCCTCCGTGTGTGCTCCCCAACCTTGGTCTGAAGCGTCCGTAGTGATGGTTTGGTTGGCTCTTGGCTTGCTGAAGGGCAACCCGCTGTTCGACTGGCAGGCTTGAGCCCACCACAGAAATTCCTTTTGGAGGCATGGAATGAGTGGGATCAAGGTTTCTAAGCTTTGACTGTGCTGAGTCCATAAACTCCTTAGGTACCACTGTAATTTTCTCATATGCAGCCTTGCTTGTGGGATCAGAAGAATGCAAGATGCCATGTAACCCAGGGCCTGCAGGATTTTCCTTGCAGTCAGCTGAGTTTGTTTTGTCAGATTCTTGAAGTAATCCGGTAGTTGTTTTTGTTTTTCTTCCGTGAGAAAGGCCATTTGGGTGGTTGTGTCTAGATCCACACCCAGAAAAGTTATTCTTTGGGATGGAACAAGTCTTGATTTGTGGATGTTGACTGTATATCCCAAGGCCTGCAGTAGGTGGATGGCATAATCCAAGTCCTTTAACAAAGTTTGCTTGCTGTCCGCTTGTATAAGGCAGTCGTCCAGAAATGGGTAAATTTGAATCCCCTGAAGTCTGCAGTGTGCAATTACTGATGCCAGGCATTTTGTGAATACTCTGGGCGCAGTAGATAAGCCAAAGGGCAATGCTGAGAATTGATAATGCTCTGACCCTGCAAGAAATCTGAGATGTCTTCTGCAACTTTGTCTGATAGGGACATGCAGGTATGCCTCCTTGAGGTCTAGAGTCACCAGCCAAGACCCCTTGCCCAGCATGGGAAGGAGTTGCTGTAGAGTCAGCATTTTGAATTTTGGCACAATGAGGTAAGTATTCAGTGCGGACAAGTCGAGAATAGGCCTCCATTGATTTTCTTTTCTTGGAACAAGGAATAATCTGGAGTAAAATCCTTGGCCTTGTTCTGAAAGAGGTACCTTTTCTATAGCTTTCATTTGTATTAAGTTGGAAATTTGTTTCAAAGCCTCTGCCCTCTGATTTGGTGGCAGGTCTGGCATGCCTTTCCTTTTGGCAATGTGTGGAAATGGAACCTGTATCCTTTGTCTATTATTTGCAGTGTCCATGTGTCCCTTGTAATGCTGTGCCAATTTTTTGAAAATAAAGAAAGCTTTCCGCCCAAAGGTGCTTCTAATTGAGCCCTGGTGTGAGTCAAAACAAAGTCATTGAGTCTGTCCTGGTGTAGCAGTTGTAGTTCCTGCACTACCTCTCTGGTTGGGAGGCTGCCATTGACGGCCTCTGTAGGAGCCTCTAGCTTGCCCTCTACCTCTGGCACGCCTATTCCTGCCTCTCTGAGACCTGTCTGAGTCCAGAAACACCGAAACCGCACAGAGTTCCTCCTCTTTGATGACTTCATCAGCAGGAGCCCGTCCACCAGTTCCGTCCTCACAGATTGCGCCTGAAGCCTCGCACGCCACTACGGGCATCCCTTTGCCTCGCCGGGTTGTTGTTCAAGCTCAGGTACATGCCGATAACAATGCCACCATGGATTTACCACCTCCTTTGGATACTGCTTCTGGTTACAAGACCAATGATGTTCGGAGGAAACAGCTATCGATGGATCCTTTCATCGTATCGACAGAGGATGAAGTTTTTGGTTTGGGCGATGGTTTGCCTTCTTTTCCACTCCCTTACAAACCAAACGAAAGGAGGACTTGGTCACCACAAGGGAGAGCGGCGAAAAGGAAAAGTACAGAGGAGACTTTTCAGAATATGAAAAAGGTACCAAGACCCAAAACCTAGTTGTTAATATCTCTAAACACATTTTGAGTAGTAATGAGCTTTCAGTTTTAAATAAAGGGTTGGGTTTTATACCCTCTGGCTGTAGTGACATAACTGACATTATTGTTGACATTAAGCTTTTTACAAGGAACTTGGGTCTAAAGTTAATGTTTGGTCAAGACGTTAGTGGTAACAATGTTGTTCACAGGCCTTTTAAGAAACCATCCACTTTTACGCCTCCACAACATCCTTTGTTGGAGGCTTTTGAACAGGCCTGTGAATCTGATCTGTTTGATCTTTATAATGACAAACAAGCTAAGCCTAATTTCCATAATATGACTTTTGATGAGAGATCAGCCTTAGCTGATTTGAGGTGTAATGATAAAATAGTGATCAGACAAGCGGACAAAGGTGGAGCCATTGTTATCTTAGATAAATCTGATTACTCTGACAAAATGGAGCGTATGTTGGCCGATAGGGAGACATATCTTCCCATTTACAATTGTAATTTGAATGACCTAATCAGAAGAGTACATGCTTGTTTATATGACTTATTGTTAACTAATGTTATTGACAATGATTTATATCTATATTTGTTGGTTGACAAACCTTTAGTTCCCTCATTTAGGGGTCTCCCCAAAATCCATAAAGATGCAATGAACCCTTCTTTAAGACCCATTGTATCTAGTCGTGGATGGCTAACTGAACCCCTGTCCATCTACCTTGACAAGCTGCTTAAACCTGTTGTTTTAGATGTGGAACATGTTCTAAGAGATACACCTCATTTTTTAGAGAATTTAGCTACCTACAGTAAGTCTTCTCTCTTCAACATTCACAATTTGCTAGTTACACTTGACGTGAAGTCTTTGTTTACGTCAATACCTAATGATGTTGGCATGGATTACATCAGGACATTATTAATTCGGAAAAAAATACCAAACAGCACAATCATTAAGTGCATGTCACTTCTTGAGATTGTTCTTGAGAACAATGTTCTCTGTTATGATGACAAATATTTTTTACAAACGAAAGGTGTCGCGATGGGCACCCCTTGTGCCAACGCCTATGCCAACTTGGTGTTGGCACAATGGGAAGATATATATGTCTTCAATACAGGCCTTGACCACACAAAACATCTTGGATATTACAACAGGTTTGTAGATGATGTTTTTTTACTTTGGGATGGTACCATTGATCAATTGCTAGCCTTTGTGAATTATTTGAATGAGACAACAGATTTTCTCTGTTTTGAGTGCTCTTATTCGATCGATGCGATTGAGTTTTTGGATGTTAGGATAATGAGGGGATCCATTGGTTTTGATACTGAGCTGTTTAGGAAACCCTGTTGGAGGAACAGTCTGTTGCACTGGAACAGTATGCATCCCAGGCATGTGCACCAGAATATAGTCAGAAATCAAACAATCAGGGTTTCTAAGTTGACATCTCAAAACAGTGCTTATGGCCATCATAAATCACTATTAGCTAGGCATTTTACGTCCAGAGGTTATGATCAGACACAGGTACTTGCTGACATTGCTATGGGTGACCTTTGTAGGGAAGATACAGGAGCACCTTTGATCAACAGGTCGTATCCCCATAAACGCATCAATACGACCAGTAGTACATCCTTTGTGAACAGGATTGTTATTCCGTTCACCAATAGGAACCATCATATTTTGGATGTCATTAACAAAAATTGGAGACTTCTGATGGTGGATGAAAGGATTAAGAGCTTAGTTGATGAGAGACCTCGAGTAGCCTATAGGAACATGTTGTCTCTCAATAGATTACTCTGTTATGACAGGGGCCACCAGAATAGTAGAGCTTCAAGAAGAATAGGCACATTTACTTGTAATTCTTGCAATCAATGCAAATACATATCCAGTTCTGATTGTTTTATACATCCTATAACACAACGTTCCTATAATTTTAAACACTATGCAGATTGTAGATCTACCAACTTAGTTTACATTGCCGTATGTCAGACTTGCAGCGTTTTTTACGTTGGTATGACAACAAGAACTTTACGGGAACGCATTAGGGAACATCTCTATGCTATTGGCAAGGGCAATACCACCAATGCCCTAGCTAAGCATGTAATAGACCAAGGATGTTCCCATAGCTTCAGGTTTCAGGTCTTGGAATTGGTTTTCACAAACAGCAGATTGGGTAATGTTAGAAACCTTACTGAAGAGAGGGAAGCTAAATGGATACTCAAACTGCAAGCTCACAGGTTTGGGTTAAATGATAGAATAGCACTTAAGCCATTTTTAGCTAATAGACCTCTTAGACATTAGTTCATATTGTATTATGTTATTTATTGGATGCTATCTTGTTTTTTATCTGTTTTTTACCTGTTATATTTTTTATGATTTTTTTGATTATTTGTGTTCTGATTTGCTGATTTGAATGGGATGTGACATCACTATGTGTATTTAAGGGGAGGTTTCTTGATTGTTTTTATGTCTGATGAAGCGTTTGTTATAACGCGAAAGCGCTAACTTCTATCCTGCAGCTGAATTGTTTTTTTGTTTTATAATAAACGTGGTTTCTACTATTCGGAGGAAATATATTTTTCTTATGTTTTGCAGTACATGGTGCACCTTCTTGTTTTTCCATTTGAGTCCGGAAAGGACCAATTCTTAGTAGGCCAATTTCTGCTGAATCTCGGTGGTTGGACTTGCAGAAAGTCTTTGACTGTTTGCACAGATTTTGCCTTTTCTTCAAATTACTTTAAGACCTCTTGAGCCGTGGAACCAAATAATTTTTGCTTTTCCATAGGAGCATCCAAAAGCTTAGCTTTAACATGGTCTGGCAGAGATTGTTCCTTCAGCCAGGCATGCCTACGTATGACTGCACCTGTCATAGCTGACCTACATGAAGCTTCCAATGCATCATAACCACACTGCAAGAAATGGTTACTAACCTGCTGGGAGTTATGTACCAGATCCTGAAGGGAATTGCGATCAAGGGGTTCAGAAGAAGACAGTTTCTTATGCAATTCATCTAACAAATACTTTTGGTACTGTATCATATGAAATTGACAATTTAATGCCCTCATGGAAAGAGTTGCAGAAGTATACACTTTCTTACCCCATCTCTCTAAAGCTCTGGACTCCCTTTCAGAGTGTAGAGGGTTTCTAGCAGTGGCAGCTGCAACCCCTTTTGGGCCCTGGGAAATAGTTTCTGGATCAGCAGAGTAGGCCTTGTACAGGTGTAGATGTGAGTCCGGGACCCTGTAGTACCTATCAGGTTTGGCAGGAGCCGGAGGGAGAGAGTCAGGGGCTGTACTAGCATCAGAGTACACATCATCAATAACATTCAAAACAGGAGGTATAGCTAAAGGCCTATGCGGAGGTAAATGTAAAAAGGTCCTTAATCTCTTTCTAGAATCAGAGAATTCCTGACCCTGCCACTGAAAATGTTCTCTCATAGAGTGTAATGTCTCTCCAAAGGAAAACTCTTCAGGAGGGGAGGCCGAGGGAATAGATTCTTCAGCATCAGAATCCTCGTAGGCCGAATAAGCCTCCTCCTGGTGGTCTGACAGAGTAGAGCCATCAGTGGACTCATCTGATGAGTGGGGGTCAGAGGGCTCAACCCTGGGCCTTTTGTCTGGAGGTGGTTGAGAGCCCCTGTCCGGATGAGGTTGAGAACCTCTAATTAAGGAGATAAGATCCTCTGCCAAGCTAAGAATCTGTGAGTCAGTAGAAGGTCTCTGAGAGGTAACCTTGGGAGGCAAAGCTTTAGTAAGTTTAGCAGCTTTAGCCCTAGAGAAAGCCTTAATGGACATGGATGCAGGAGGTCTGGCTGCACCACGTGCGGGAGTAGACTTGTCTAAAGGAATGGTGTCGGAAGGTTCCTGGACACCAGTTTCAGAAGGTAATTCAATAACCGACTCGGCCGGGGCCTCCGGGGCCGAGGTAGTCGGTTGTGCAGTTTCGGTAATCGGAAGTACCAAGGACTCTGTTTCAGCCGAGACAGAGACACTAGCGGTAGGCCTGACCGTGTTTTCAGCTGAAACCGCGGCCCGCGTGTGTCGGTCCTTGTCCTTCCGTTTCTTAACTAAATGCGAAGACGGAGTCTCCGACGGCATCTTGTAAGCAAAACTAGCCCCAAAGAATTCCTCTGCAAACTCCGACCGACGTCTAAGAGTTCGTCGGTTGAAGGAAGCACAGGCTGAACAGGCCGAGACGTCGTGGTCTGGGCCTAGGCAGGGGAGGCAGTAAGAGTGGAAATCCTTATGAGGTATTTGTTTCCCACAAGTTAAACAATTATTAACTTTATCTGACATCGGCTGAGGCAAGAAAGAGTCCCCAATGGGGTACTTAGCTTTTTCGAAGTCTTCGGTAGCTGAATCACAGGAGCTGGCCGACCGGCACTTGCGAACTGCTTCTGCTTCGGGCACCACGCGGCAAGAAAGACTGAGGAAAATTGCGTCGGCTGATGCTTTTATACCCCAGACGCTCTGACGTCGGGGAAAGTGCGACATCAGCCGAGGCCAGACCCAGACTTTGGAATCCGGCCGACCGAAGGGCTGCCTGAGGCAGGACAACCCATATGTGATGACTGCAGATGCATCCTTGAAGGACATCAAGGCCATTAATCTAGACATCTACCCTTGTGAAAAAGGAAATTATCATCTTAGCTCAGCATATAATTGGTTCACTTTTACATTCCAGCCCCAACCCAGCAGCTCTCAAAACAGCAACATTATATTAACTTAAATTTGCTTCCACCAGCACTAGTAGACCTTTTAGTACCAACACTGGTAGTTTTTAGTAGAATGAAAAGAGGTTGCTTTTTTAAAAAAGGATAATCAGTAGGGCATACAAAATATTACATGATAGCTATAGGAATCGATCAGAGGAGGTTAGAAAGGATTGGGAGGAGAGAATGGATAAGCAATTCACACAAGAACAATGGGAAGATATACGCTTGACTCTCAGATATACAACTAAGTCTAGAAGATTTAAGATTTTTGTTTGAAAGTGTTTGCATAGGTATTTTTAGGGTCTATATTATAACCTAGAATGATTAAAAGAGTGAATGCTCTTTAATTGACCCCTGAAAATCGAAAGCACTAAATCCCAAACACAAAGAACAGCGATTGTCACTGCTCTGCAAAAATAAATAAATAAATAAAACGGGGGGGCTGTGCCCCCCACACTCCCCTACTTAAATATACCAACTCCAAGACTGCACCATAGTGGAGGAAATGGCAAAGTCCCGAAAATGGCCCAGTGATTTTTTTTCTGTGGGGGAAAAAAGTCACCGTTCCATGTATTGAGATTTAGTGCTTTCGATTTTAAGGGGTCAATTAAAGATTAATCATTAATTAATCATTTGAGGTTATAATATAGACCTGTATTTTTACACCCAAACTACACTCCAAAGATTTTTTCCTCAGGTAGACTGCAAATGTTGGAGGTATGATGGGAAAGAGAGGTAACTGGGAACATATGCTTTGAGATAGTAATTAGTTGGCAGACTTTAAAAATTCCCTGCAGACTACTCTGTCAGAAATATTGGGTGAGCAAACCGATGCAACTAAAGAAATGTTTTTTGAGCTGTGATACAGAATCGGAGTTACATAGACACAGTAAGACCTTTTGGAGTTTAACTCTAGTGCAAAAAAGCAATTACTAGAAAATGGAAATCAAAGTTTAAACCAACTGTGCTAGAAGTAGTGAATATAGTAACAGAGATAAAAGAACTGGAAGCCAGGTCTTTAGAAAAGGGTAGGCACAAATTACAGAGAAAAATGGGAAGTATGAGAACGAGACTTGCAGAATAAGGTTTTGGAGGAGGAGTGAGGTTTAAGGGAAGGCAGGTATTGAATGAGCTATGTAATGTTTAACTCACTGACTGTATAGAAGATTACATGTGATGTATAATGTTTACAATATGTCAATATGGTTTGCTTTCATTTACATAAATGTATGATTGTCCATGTCAAAAGTGATAATTCAATAAAGAAGCTTCCTGATAAAAAAAAAAAAAAAAAAAAAACTTGCTTCTGCTCAGCCCTTCTCTCTTTTTCACTGTAAAATCTACAGTTCTTTATCTTTTTAATACATACAGCAGTCACTGAAAAGACTACCTCACACACATTTAAACTATCTCTGACTGCACATATACAAAACTGTTTTAGAATATAACATGAATTGTATTCATGATATGTTTTATACAAGTACTAATAAGAATAAAAATTGTTTCACTTACAGTTACTTCCCCCTTTTACTGTCCTTCTAAACATTAAAGATGTAATGTGGGATATATGCTTTACAGTCCATAAACGTTTAACAAAGCCAGCAGAAGTTCAGTCTTCTCTCACCATTTTCATATTTCACAAATATGATTGATGCTTTATAATCTCACATTTATTCACTCATTCAGATTTACTAGTCTTCATAATCATCGCCATCTCCAAGCACTAAACTCTTGTTCGAGTTTAAGGCACTCCTGATTGTCCCTGACAGTTACTATGCTTTCTCTGTTTCTCAAACATTTTCCTTTAGAACACTGGAAAACATTTCACTGGCAAAGTGCGTCTTCATCAGAAGAATGAAATGTAAGAGTCCCTTTCTGCATCAACAAATGTCTGATCCTTCAAGAAAAACACTCTGGATATAGCAGCTTGAATCTCCCACCTACCTCTTGATTTTCCCCGATTGCTGGGATAAATTTGCTTCTCTGACTGGCATACAGCGAGTAATTTTTTTTTTTTTTTTTTAACAAAACACTCTGCCATCTCCAAATCCATCTCCAATTTTTAACATTTTTACCTTTTGCCACAATTTTTTGTCAGGAACAACTCTCTGCTGGTATGATTGCATTTTTACTAATAGGTCTTGGCTGCTTTCTCTTGGCCAGGTTTGGAGCATACACTCAATGAGCCCTTTTAATTAACAAATCCTGCTGTGGAACACCAGTACAATTGCTTAATTGTGTTTTCATAAAATTAAGATAATCTTGAGATTCATGGCTAGGGTAAGCTTAAAAAGGTGCCTAACACACATCTATGAATGTATGTGTCTTCCAGTTTCTCTGGTACAGTAGAAAATCTCAAGTTTTCTCTGTGTGCTTTGCCTTCTAACTCTACTATTTTTTGAAACAACCTTTCTTGAGAAGCCTCATACTAGCCAGATTTTTCTTCAGTATAACCTGATTTTTGCAGTTTCATCAGTTCAACTGAAGAACTAGTTAAAGCTTCTTCTATTTTTCCTAGCCTTTTGTCATTTATTATATTCCTTCAATGTTTCATTTATTTTAATCACCTCTAAGTACATTTATTTTTTCCTCTAAATTACTGGAAGCCATCTATTGCATTAAAGCCAATGCAGAACATCTGCCAAACTCTTCTCTGACAGTGTTTACGCTTCACCTTTTGTGGCTGATTTTCTTTCAGGTTCTCCAAATTTCTTCTTTGCAGGCATCCAGGCCATGTACTTGATAGCCAATTACTGAATTTTACACAAAATGTTTCCATAGCACTCCTCCTCAGTTTCATTTTTCACATTGGGAGAACTGAAATTAAGTTTTGGTCAGTGTGCAGACATCTTTGAAGTCTGAAATTTAAATTATTTTACCCTGATCTTGTTAAGTGTTTTTGCTCGGAAAGGACAATGACCTTCATATCTCTGGAAGTAGCTCCCCCAAAACTCAAGTTCCAGTAGATTAAGATCATGGAAAGGAGGTTCAGGTTGTGGGAGAGAAAGACCATACTGAAGGAAGTTCCAAGCACTTTCCTCGTTTCACATGATAACAAAAAATGGTAACTGTGGACGCTTGTGGTCAGTCAGTGCAGCCTGGGCACAGTATCCAATTATGGCTGAACTGATAAAATCACCACTGGGTAATTTACAGCAATGCACCACCTTGTTAGAGAATTTAAATTTATGAATGACTAGGCTTTTCATGTAGACTAGCGTGACATGTGAAAAAATATTTGATATGAAACTGTTACGGTTTGGAATAGCTAAAACTGAAGTCATGACAGATTCTGACCAGCAGCGTTTCAAAATGAATCCTGAAGACAGGTAAATGACACAGGCATTAAGACCACGGTGTGTGACTGACATGCTTTGAACCTTTGATTTATTTAATAATGATAAAACTGTGTGTGGTTAAAGTAGTAGTAGTCTGTGAAAGTAATGGATAACTGTGCATCTGTGCATTCTCCAAAATTCAAATGAGCTGTTTTTTTCTGGACCAGGGTAAGGTGAAAACGGGCAACAGACATTTCTGACACACGTAATTAAGAACAGTGTCTCTGAGGCTGATCTTTAAAGGGCACACACTTTTAGTGATGGTGGAATAAGCACTTTACGTTTACTTAAAGAAAGGGTGTGGAGCATGCCTCTTTTCAGTTGTACCTCGTTATGCGGAACATGCCTCATTTTGACTCTTCCATGTTCCTTCCTTACAGTTACACATTAAAAGGGTCTATCACCACATTCAGTGTTAGCACAAACACAGTGGAACACAAACATGATGTAATACCTTTTACTGGGCCAACACAGGTTTTGCAACTACTTGAGATGTCAAGCTGGTATGAGCCCTTCGTCAAGAGTTAAGTTACTGATGTTAATTACTGTGTTTAAATATCCACTTGTGTCTAGAAAGGGAAGTACATTATTTCCAACTGTTAAAAAAGAAATCTTGAAAAATGTTAACATGGAAAACATGCGGCTTATGATATACCTCAGAGACAGATATGTGTGTGTGCGCGAGTGTGTGTGAGAGAGGTATTACATCACTTCTGTGTTTTCTGCTAGTAGACCAATGCTGAATTTCTTTAATTTTTTTTCTTACATTCACTGGTAAGAATGGT
Organism: Protopterus annectens; assembly: GCF_019279795.1. Lineage (NCBI taxonomy): Eukaryota > Metazoa > Chordata > Ceratodontiformes > Protopteridae > Protopterus > Protopterus annectens. The sequence continues at coordinate 307,955,329 of NC_056728.1, forward strand.
TTTAACTGATATCCATGGTGAGTAGTAATGAATCATATTAATTCATCAAAAGAATGTTTAAGCATAATTAACACAATTTAACCACCGTATTGGCTTCCTTGTTGAAACTGTTAGCAAGTGTTCCACATTTTGCCCATTTGCTCCACATTATGAGAGGTAGTGTTCCACATTTTGGAGAAAAAAGGCTGAGAGCTATGGCAATTAGTATTTTGTGCAATTCTGGGTTATCAACAAAGACAAAATGTCAGAGTGGTTGCACAACGGTGAGGACTCCATCTTTACATGCCAGTGTTTGTATTTAATATACCCAAGTCATAACCAAAAAGCCTCAGTAAACCATCTCACTTAACTGGTTAACAAATTGCAAATAATTAAAAAATAAATAGAACAAGCAATATCTGATACTAGCTCATCAGAAAATTCTTTTAGCTAGATAAAGGAGGTAACCACTGTCATGGCCCTCACTTGAGTTAGGTCACTAAGTTAATACTTTCATAGGTTCATATTTACCAGGCATGTGGTCTTGGCGACTACAAGGAGAAGCACAGTCCAATTTCCTAATTGCCCTGTAGCACTGTCTGGTTAAAGACTTCATCAGAGGTAAACAGAAGCTGGAGGAATCAAACCCTGTAACTTCTGTAAAAAGAAGGAATTTGAAATTACTTTCAGGAGATTTATGCAGAATGGCGGGGGGGATTCTAGCAGAACTTTCCCAGCTCAATGGTACAGCAGGGGTTACTTTTAAACAAGTGCTGGTATTTTAGTTAAAATAATTTACAAGGTAAAAGAGAGAACGGTAAGAATTTGAACCTCTGCAGAGGGATCTAGTGAAAGAACACATGATGACAGAATAAAAAAAATTAAAAGGGAGATCTTAAAACGAGACCGACTTCAGTTAAGAATGTGCTAAAACAACTCTACAGCTTAGATATTTTGAAAACTACCCTGCAAGTTAGAAATATTTTGCAGCAATGTTAAGGTGGCAGAAAGCAGAATGGGCTATAAACAGTTAAAAGGTATGGAAAGAAGTGAAACAGATCACAAACTAGTGGGAATACTAGTCAGGTTTAGGAAATTTTATTACCAGTTAATAAAGGAGGGACTAGCGGTTGAGGAAAGTGAACAAATGAGGCAATATCTAGGCAGGGTGGAACTTGCAGTATTTATGAAACAGCAAGCAAAACACTGGTGGAAAAATACTTCAGGATGAGAAAGGATTTATACTGATGGAGACTACAAAAGGTAAGGCACTGGTAAGCATGATCTTTGGGTATGTTTGAAAGTGGGACAGAATTTTTTGTTATACATTTTGAAATATTAGTTAACTACATACTATACTGAAGACAGGTGGGATACCCATTAATAGGAAACAAGCATTTAAATAGCTGTTAATACTGAAGTCAGAGAAGGGCAAAAGTTTGCCAAGTTCATACAGGCTAATACTAATGCAAAATTAAAATGATAATTTTCTTCCATTTTTCAATTAAGGGGCTAAAGTGAGCTTTGCCAAACTTAATCGAGATCAGACAGGACTTTTGACAGGAAGAAGTACTTTTGATCATCTAATTAATATTATCTTTAATTCACTACCTGTCTTGCTGTTACTCTGTGTCTCTGCTCTACCAAAAGGTTATTCTCCACTGCATATTTGTAAATACTTTAGCTTAGTTCACATACAACAGCATTTTACTTTGTTTACTACAGCAAGTGATGTCAACATTATAAATTTTGTGTTCAGCATGTTCTATGCATATGCAGTAATCATGTTTCATCATTTCTTATTCCCTACTATATGCACTCTTCTCTTGTACTTTGCAACACAGGCTAAATGTGCAATTGGTCACATTTGATCATTGCTATGTCTTGGCAAACATATAAATAAACAAATGATGCAGACAGGTTAAAGAAGAAATCAGTGGGGTTGAATTTAAATGCAGAAAAAAGCATAGCCTTCCCAGATCATGTCTGCTGGGAACACTTGCATGCAGCATGAGAAAGTGTGGTATTTCTGTTTAGATTTAAAGGCAAAGTTGGTATCTTGGCTTTCTGTGGATTTGATAAGCAGGGAAACAAGGCAAAGTTGTCCAGTTTCCCCACTGATGTTTGCAATCTATCTGGAACATCTGGCAAAGCACTGAAGACAGTCTCAGCTAATAGGATATCAGCTGAAGCAGGAAAGCCACAAATTAGCTTTGTAAGAAGATGCTTTGTTAATCTAACTAATTAGCCCTGATGGGAGTATATGTAAAATCTCTTAGAAACTGGCAGGTTCCACAAGATTTCATTGTATAAAGCAAAGTAAGTGACTAAGATAAAATATGACTATCATAGAACAGTACAAGGTAAGTACCCATATCTATGGGAGTTGAACACATCTGACGTTCAGCTGGGTAACACCTTCAGAGTCAGTATCCAGTACAACTGAACAGCGGCTGATGAAAGATGGTAGATTATTTTCAAAACATGAAACTGACTACAGTGTATTTTGGCAAATAATACATGCTATTTGATAGTTTGTGGTACTATTATCAGTATATGCACAACATGGTCTTCCTGTTTTTTTGATGGATAAATATTTAGTTACAGTGCATAATCTGGCAATATATTTTCTATGGGGGTATAAATCATCTTTTTCCCAGAATATTTTGAGGTCTCCCACAGTTTGGGGGGGTGTTAGAGCCTAATTTGGGGAATATGGTTGTGCAGTCCAGTTGAAGATTGTACATAATTCATTAGCACATTCCTATCAGGCTGGATGAAAGCCAATGCTAATGAATGAATTTGGAATGCAACTGGGGCTTCCAAATGGTTAGAGAGTCTGTGAACATGGAAAGAAGAGGCCATCTGTTCCTGTTGGGGCTGGACACGATGAAGGTTTTCAAGTGGGCTATGAAAAGCAAGAAATGGGTAAAGAAGATATTACTACTAAAATTACAGATTTACAATAGAGAAGCAGCTGGTCAGGAACAAATGGAGAAATAATAAGAACAAAGGATAGAAGGAGGGGTACCTCTCACAGCAGAACAGATAACAGACAGGTACAATGGGAAATAGAAATCCAAGTCAATTTAAGATGCATTAAAGCAGTGCAAAGTTAAAAATGGACTATAATGAGAAACTCCTTTGTGAGAGAACTGGATAACAGAGATAAGGTAAGAGAAAACCCTCAGTTGAAGGGCATTGTCAGCAGCATGTGCAAAATTCTGATGCGTGGATACAGTAATGGAGAGTATGGGAAAAAGGGTATTAAAATTAGTATGCTAATGTAACTGTTGCAGAAAAAAATGCTGATTCCTTGGTATGATACCAAGTCAAGACGTTTTAGGTTTTTTGGAGTGGCAATGTCTGTCCAAATGTTTCTATACACTATCAAAATCACTAAAAAAATATGTAGGGATAATTGCAAATTGTTGAAGGTGGGGGGCTGGGCTACTTGAAGCATATTTTTGGGACTGACCTAAGCTGAATACTTTTAAATAGTTGCTACAGGGGATACTCAAGATTTGGAAGGAAAAGCTGGAACTAACACCAGCTGTATTTTTTGATCTTAGTGGAACCAGGGCTGCGGAAAGTCCCATTACACAAAGCATTATTTGTTTCATTATACCATGACCCCCCCAAAATGTGCACGCTGATTGGCCAGCGTGCACATTGTAAATCGAGTTATACTAATAGAAAAAGGTCCGTCGGACTTTTTCCATTAGTATAACTCTACTTTCTAACACTGTTAAATGGGTTTAACATAGCGAGACAGCTTTAAAATAAGCAACGGACATCTCTGTTGCTTATTTTAAAACTGTCTCGCTATGTTAAACCCATTTAACATAGCTTAAAAAAAAAAGCAACGGAGATCTTGCTTTCTCCGTTGCTTTTGCCACAGCTCTGATGTACCGCGCAGGCGCCAGTACATCAGAACTGCGGATGCCAGACATCTGTGGAAGGGCAGTAAACAGGCATTATACTATGCCATTATTTAAGAAAAGTAATAGTTTATTTTCTTAAATAATGTCATGAGTATAATAACAATAACCCACTTGGGGGTAGGGTAATGCTGTTTGGTTAGGTTTTTTGGCTTTTGGGACCAAACCAGCATTACCCACACCCAGGCGTGGGTTATTGCTATAATAATGTTATCTGGTAAAAAAGCAATTACATAAAAATGGAAAACAAAGCAAATTGTTACAGGTGATAATGCATTAAACAATGATTGAAATTTATAATTTAGAGATAAATGTGTGTGTAAGGGGGGGGGGAGAAGTGCAATGATTAGACAAACCGGTATCTTTGGTTTTACAGCTGGAAGAACTAGAACAGCATAGGAGAGATTTTACTCTCGGATAGTAATGAATATGTACAGGGAAGTGTACAGTATTAATTATAGTAGTTTTAACAAGCTTTCTTACTGATGCAGTACTCTGACATCCCGTGCATGGTTAACAAATGTACATTTACTTTAATCAGGACTTTGCTATTGATTTCTTGCTTGTATTTTAATGTCTGGTTAAGACTTACTAATGCTTATTTAAAAAAGCAACGGCTGATGACATAACACCAAGTTGATGAGCGAACTCTTGAAAGAATGTACTTACACAACCAGGACGACAGTCTTGAAGGGAAACCCACGGTTTGTTTGCTGCAGCTCCTAGTAGTAAACTATGCAAGCTGCATCTAGACGTATAACGGCAGTAACCTCACCCCTGATCCTTCCCTTCCTAGGGCACTGAATGAGACAGACTCCAGATGGAATAATGGAAGCCAGATGAGGATCAAATCTGTCATGAAAGCAAGATCAGTATTCAGCAGCAAGTCTGACACAAATGCAGATATGTTGTGAATGGGCTAGGCACTGGAATATACTGCCTGCAGGAGGGACCACAGGACTGACGCCAGTTACCTGATGCAGCATTAGCATCACTTGAAGAAAGGATGGATGGGGTATTTTGGTGTCTTGCCTTAAGGAAAGAGACAAGCAGATGAAAACACCCATGGGTATTGCACCCAAGACTGATACACTGGTATACATCCACAGTCCCCCTCAATGACTGTGCAAAATATGCCAGTCTACATAGATGAAAAACAGGAAATAATAAAGAGATGGGTGTGAAATAATGAACAGCTAGAAGAAAATCTCTCATGGTTTATAATTTTTTTCCATATATATTTTAGTGATAAGTAACGCTACTGTCAGGCACACTGACTTGATACAAGCCTGGACAAGGAAAAGATTGCAGTAAGTTGCCTTTCAGGCAACATGATCTCTGAAGTTACAAGAGTCCTAAGGGCCCTAGCTCTTTGACAAATACAACTATGATACAGATGAGGTGCATGTGGGAGGGAATGACATGAGATGCAGAACCCTGAGGTATATGCAGAGTGGCATGTTTGAACTTTCCAGGCAAGTTACGAATGCAAGCAAGACACTAGTCCTGAGTGAAATCCATCATTCACCTCAAACTATTCCTAGATACAAAAAGGATAACTGGCTTCAATAATTGGTTAAATAACTGGTTTCGCTTCAGGGGGATCCATTATGTGTAAGCAAGGGATGAGATGCTCAACAGTCCAGGTTGCTTTGCTAAGGATGGCCTGCACCACTCATTTTAAGGCTTTTACATACTGTCTAAAACGATACTGCGGTGGTGGTGCTGCGGTAGCATTGTCACCTCACAGTAAGACGCTGTCCGGTTCGATTCTCAGTGTCTTCTGCGTGGAGACATGCATGAATGGGTGTACCTTCGTTGATGGTTGTGCGTCAGGCCGGTAACTCGGCACATGAAAATCAACTGCCAATCATTAGCGGACCGGAGTTTCCACTGTGGCGACCCCTAACCGGGAAAAGCCGAAAGACTTACTACTACTACTACATAGTGTCTAAAACCTTTGTTGTATCCCTAGTGCCTTTTCTTGGTAGAGTCCAGCTGATGAACATTGCAAAGTAAATAACATATCAGTCCAAAAATTAGATTACATTAAGATGGCTTTACTTAATGCAAGAAGTCCAAACAATAAATTGCTTGATCTTGAGGCACTCTTGCATTTGGAAAACATCCATGTCTGAAAAGTTTCCAAGACTTGGTTTAAATGTAAAGAGAGTATTCCGTATTCTCTCAATACCTGAATGTTGACTTTTCATGTCTTCAGACCTGATAGCAATTGTGGTGTACTCTCCATATTTGGCAGTGAGCATATTACCTTCAGACAGATCCCTAGCAAATCAGTGAACTACAGATAGGCAGAATTAATTATCAACTAACAGCTTGTCACAGAAGCACTTTCTTTGTCTCCTGATGACCATGTAAGATTCCTCAGTGTTCTAAATTATCTGCCCATTAGCAAAACCCTCTTGTTTTGGGTGAGTAACTACTCTTCAATAAACTGGGACACCTATACCTCCAGTGTAGGATATGCCCAAAAATTCTTAGACTTAATCCAAAAACTCCCTTGAACAGCTGGTAAGTAAACTCTACTGGACAGCACATCATTGTTAAACTGATTCTTAGAGATATGTCTACCTCTTGTTCTACTCCCTTCCTTCCACAATGAAGTCTGACTATAAGCTTGTGACCCTCCCCTTAAAATTCCAAAAGCTCCTACAGCAAACCCCGCTGAATTTAAGGACTACAAACATGCTAACCTCAACCTACTACGTGAAGACATACCAGAATGCACTTATGATACAACATCAAGCTTCACTAAGGAACTGTCCAGCCACTAAGAAAAATGCACAGAACTGACAGTCCTTTCCCAAACTATGTATCACAGGAAATTAAAAAAATAAAAAACAATCTGGTGCTCCAACACTATAAATAAATTACATAACAAAAATAAATTCCTTAAATTATTTATCCAAAACCTATCTTCTCAAGGATAATAACAAAAGCATTACAAACAACAAAAACTGAAGAACATTATCAGGTCTACTAAAGAAGCCCATAAACTTAGTCTGGCCTCTGAAGTCAAAGAAAATTATAAAGCCTTCTTTAGTTTTGTCAGAAAACAAAAACAATACCTTACACTGCTCAATAAAACAATATCTTACACTGCTCAGATATTTTTCACATTCAGATCCAACTGACACTACCAATATCTTTGAGAACAAACTTAGTTCCAATGTCATCACTGAGACGTCTGTTCAAAGCCCTGAAATATCTGAATCCCTTACTTCCCAACTCTAACCATCATTTACAAGTAATGCTAACCAAGACCAAAAACACTTCCTCTATGGGGACATAGGTTGCTTAATTAACAGTGTTAAACACGCCCTTGCAGACACACTACTCAAACTGTTTAACTTAAATTTAGTTTTGTCCCTGATGAGTGGAGCATGGCAGTGATGATGACCCTTCATAAGGGTGGCCTTACAAATGACCCAGGTAATTATAGACCTATCAGCCTTACAAGTTGCACCTTTAAAGTAATGAAACACATTACAACTGACTTCATAAACTGTGATATCAAAACTTTTGTTATACCTGATAACCAGCAATTTGGTTTTGTGAAGGATAGAGATCTGTTTAATCTTGTAGAGTTCTACGAAAGGGTTATAGAGATGTAGATGGCAACAAAGCAGTTCACACAACATATCTTGACCTTGCTAAAGCCTGTGGCACATTTTCCCTATCATATGAAAGCTAAGGGCTTTAAAAATAGACCCATATGTGGTAAGATGGATAGCAAACTAGCTGAAAGACAGAACCCATACTGTGCAAACTGCAGGTGCCTCATCAAATGGTATGAAAGTGATCATGGACTTGGTGCTGGGAACTCTCCTTTTCAGTATTTTCTTCTCAGATCTCCAAGCAGAGAGCCAAGGCATCTGGCTAACAAATCTGCAGATAAATGCAAAATTGGGACAAGTGCTAAATCACCCTATAACACCCAAACCCTGCAGAATGAACTCACCCTTGTAAACTCTTGGTGCACTAAACTGGGCTCAAACTAAACGCTAAAAAGTGCAATATAATCACTTTTGGTAAACAACCCCTCCTCTCACCATACTTTCGATATACTACACCTCTACAATATGAAAATGTAGTTAGGGGGCAGAGGTACTTGAGTTGATAGCTCCCTCTTTTTTGACCATCCTGTAACAATGACTGTTAGGAAATTCTTTTATGTAACCCAGTTAATTGTCAAAGGAATATCACCAATGTCTGAAGAGGTAAAGCACTCCCTTAAACTTGGCATTGATCAGATCAGTTATCAAGTAAAACATCCTCCCCCTTGAGAAGTACCCCACTAAATATACTGAAATATTAGAAAGGCCCCCAAAGGCTCCTAAACCAAAAAGATCACAGACCTAAAGTCCCATTGCTGCCAACAGAGTTTGGAAGCTCTATTCATTTATTTAATGTCTTACAGACTTTTGAAGGGAGATCTCTGTCTTATTTACAGCACTATTAGAGAACAATTACCATGGACCTCCTGTTTCTCTACAAGTCCAATATCTCAACTGATACTAGAACCAGAGATCTAAATCTTCACTATCAGATAAAAACACGATGGTGGGACTGGTTTATAACCGAGCACTTCCCAAAATCACTGGGATAAACTTCCCATGCACTGCTTTTTTTTTCAACATCTTTATTAAATTTCCACATATGACAAAAGCAATCTTACATTTATATACATGAAAAACATACAAAATGACTTTAGCTGCAAACAGTTTACAACACAGACACCATTGAAACAACTGCAGTTGTAAGCATTATAAATCACTTCACTTTCCAGTCATTGTCAGTTAAGCATTATATAGCTCATTTAAATCCTGCCTCTTAAACCTCATTCCTGTTCTGCATATACTGTCCCCACAATTCCCATTTTTTCTATGTAGTTTGCGCCTTCTCTTTTCTAAAGATCCCAACTCCAGTTGTTTTATCTCTGTTACTATAGTCACTACTTCTAGTAAAGTTGGTCTAGACTTTGATTTCCATTTTCTAGTAATTGATTTTTTGGCAGCCACCATAATTAGACTCAGCAAGGCTTTACTATGTCTAGGCAATTCTAATTCTGTAGCATAACTCAAAAAAAATCATCTCACCAGTCAGTCCAATCTGTTCACCCAGCATCTCCGACACAGAGGTCCGCAGGGAATCCCAAGTCTGCTAGCTCATCACACCTCCAAAAAATATGTTCCCAGTCACCTCTTTTTTAACAGTCACACCTTCAACATTTGCTATCCACCTAAGGAAAAATTCTTTGGAGTCTACTTGGGGTATAAAAATACCTATGTAAACATTTCCAGGCAAAGATCCTAAATCTTCTGGACTTTGTTGCATATTTGGGAAGATATACATATATCCCCCATTGTCTCTCTGTGAATTGCTTATTCAATCTTTCTTCCCAATCCTTTCTAAGTTCCTCCGATTCTTATAATTTTCATGCAGTATTTTATATGCTTTACTAATTATTCATTTTTTAACGGCAGCTTCTGTTCCAGATTCTATTAAAAACTTTACTAGTGCTGGTCTTTCATTTAGGAGCCCCCTATTTCTTTCTCTTTGCCTACACTCTGATATAAATCCATGATAGGGAAGGCAATCTCTAACCTGTAGTCCAAATAAATGTTTGGCATCTTCCCATTCTATTACCTTCCTCTTTCTAGTTATTTCCTCCCAATACTTTGGTTCCTTTGCCAGTTTTCTCCAATAAATCCCAGCCCCCTCTTGCCTATTATCTGTATCCCTAACCACAGTCAACCCTATCAGCAAAATCTCTTTTCTACATTCTCGTGCTGGTTTAGTTCTTAGAATATGAATATAACACTCTGTATGATTTTGGTTGTTCTCCTTAAGAGCTTGCATCCAAAATCTCAACCTCTCGTTATTTCTTGAGCTTCCTCCCTGCATCAGCATCATCTCTTTCCACTTTGAATTATAGTTTTCTGCCTGTGCTATGTACAATAGCCTTAACTGTGTTTCTCTAAAATACCCCCTCAAATCAGGTAATCCTAGTCCACCTTGTTCTATTGGTATAATCAGCTTATCCCACTTGACCCTTGCTGTCTTCCCTTCCCAGATAAAATCCATCAACTCTTTTTTAATTGCTATGCACAACTTCTTCCCAGTTGATAAAAGTATGCCTACCCTGTGTACAATACTAAAGGGACTAAACATTTTAATGGCTTGTATCTTAGTATCCATATAACAAAATCTCCAGTTTCTCAATTTTTGTATTATCTTCTGTTTAGTCTCTTCCCACATATCCTTAGCTGCCACTACAGAGTCATTTCTAATCCATACTCCTAAATACTTCATTTTATCATGTCCCCATAAATATGGATATTGTAGGACCAATTTGTCTGTGAGTGCATAATTTACTGCTATTGCCTTTGTATTAGCTTCATTATTTTTGTATCCCGAGAAGATCTGAAACTGTCTTAAAATGTTCCACAACACTGTAATGTCCCTTTCTGGTTCTGTCATGTATAAAATAATATCATCTGCAAACAGAGCCAGCTTTTCTTGACTACCATATCAATTATATCCTTGAATTTCTGAGTCCCTTATTTTGTTTGTCATTGGTTCTAAACATAATGCAAACAACAAAGGGGAAAGTGGACAACCCTGCCTGGTTCCTCTACTCAAGCAGAAATTATCGGAGAGGACCCCACCCACTTTCATTTGCGCCTCTGATCCCTTATATTCTTCTAATCAACTGTATAATTGTATCAGGGAACGCAAATGCTTCCATTGTCCTGCTCATGAAGTCCCAGTCTACTCTGTCAAATGCTTTCTCTGCATCAAGACCCACCAATAAAAGTGGTACTTTCTTGCATTCTGCTTCCCCTCTGGATCATCATCAGTATTCTGTTAATATCATCAAATGTTTGCACCCCCCCCTCCACAAAACCACACTGATCTATTTTGGTTATCACATTTGCAATTCTTTTAGCCATAATAGACAAACACTTTATAATCATGGTTTAGTATTGAAATGGGCCTGTATGAATCTGAATCCAATGGATCTTTACCCTCTTTAGGTATTACCGTTACCACAGCCTTCTTCCAGGATGCTGGAACTTCTCCTCCTCCTCTTAACATACTGTTAAACAAAACCTTCCACATCTTTATCAGTTTTTTCCCTCCTAACTTCCACAGGAATATCATCTATTCCTGGGAACCTTCGTGTAGATTGGTTATTCATCGCCATTTTTATCTCATCCCTTCCTATCGTCACTGTTAGTAATTGAGTCTCCTCTACCTCTAACTTTGGCATATTTAATTCTTCCATAAACATTTCCATTTGTACATTTTCTTGATTTCCATATTTCTCTGCTTTATATAAATTTTCATAAAATTTCCAAAATATTTCTAATACTTCTACAGGGTCTCTTGTCATCTTCCTTGTTATAGGCTCCCTAAGCTTGGTGACTGCCCTTTCCACTTTTTTGTTGCCTGAGTTAGTGTGCTAAAAGGTTTTGTGCTCTAGAATTATTATCAAAAAACAGTTGCTTAACAGCAATATTTCTAAACTCGTGCATATTATCGAGGTAATCCCTTATTTTCTGTTTAGCATTCTGCAGTTGCTCGTTTTCTTCTTCTGGGAGATTTCCCCTATTTTTCAATACTTTAACATTTGTCAATCCCTCTAAATAACTCTGGTTATTGTTTAACCATATCTACCTTTCTTTTACTTCCAACCTAGTTTTAAACTCCACTTTAGTTTTATCCAACTCTTCGGCTATGTTTTCAGAAGCCAAATTAATTAATTCCACAACCCATTCCTTAAATTCCTCTCTTTTCAGCTAGTAAGTGGGAAAGCTCCAGTGTCTCATTTTCATATCATTACCCTGTGTTTTTATTTTAATTATTTATGCATGATCTGAAGTAGTTACTGGGTGCGTTTCAAGATGTTCAATTAAATGCACATGTTCCTGTGAGATATAAAATCTATCCAGCCTAGCCCAGTTTTTGTACATCTGTGAGTAATATGTAAATTCCCTCCAAACTCCTAGTACTGAATTCACATCTTCCATGGCAAACATTTTCATAAGTTTCTTAAAAATATATACCCTCCCTTGTTATATATCTTCCCTTCTCGGCCTCCCAGACACATCTTCACTGTTGCAAACCAAATTCCAGTCTCGACCTATAACTAATATTCCTTGCTGAAAGCTGATTATTTCTCCCAGTATTTTCTTAAGCTCCATTACAGCAGTTTTAGGTGAGGGGGGTGTAAATGCATGCCACTGTAATCCTCCTCCGTAGCCAGTAGCCCCTTAGTACTACGTATCTTCCATTGTTATCATTTTTCCTCTTCTATCACTACTGGAGCTCCTCTTGCAATTAATTTAAGTACTCCTGTTTTCCTTTTCCCCAAATATTCTGCTGAATAACCATCCTGAAAACCTTTTATATAGAACTGCTCTTTTGCTAAATGTCTAATCCTAACTTTTATGTTACATGTATATACTGTTCAGCAGGTTGGTCTTTTATACAGTTGTTTCATGTCATATCCATTTGTGCTTGTGTCACATCTTGTATAACTTTTTTTTTTTTGAAAGGCCTCAAAACAGAACAAATACCCTTCACAAAACAAAACCTCCTAAAACCTATGAACTTCACAATAACACACAAAGCTATGCACATCTTCAAATATTGAAGTTTTTGCTTCCTAATACCAACATAAGTTTAAGTTGATAGCTACACAGACAGGCTAAAGTTAACCAAAAGAAAGGTCATTCACGCCAAGATGCATGGTACAGCCTGTGCTATTAGTAAATGCTATTTATTTTTTATATCTATATAACACTCCCAGTTGAGAAAACACTTGAATAGTTCCAGTAAACACTTTCTCCAAGCTATTTTTCTCTATCAAATTGTCTTCTAGTGACATGCAAACTAGACACAAAACTGTTAGGGGTACCTTGTTTATCAGAAAGAAAGGCTTACAGTATTAATATTCTTTTTCATTTACATGCTTTGTAATAAAATTGTTACTGAATATGTTTTTTACCCAGTCATTTCCCTATGCAATCATGGGAAAGAGCACACTGATTTTTATTTCATCATACTCTCCAAACCAGACCTTTGTGCTCTCCCCCATCTCCTCCCCTCCTCATTTTTTTTCATTGCAGTGCCTACATTTTTTAAAACTGGACAAAGGAAAAGAGAGAAGAAGCGTGAACAAGAAAAAACAAAAGCACCCGTTTATATTAGTATCCCCACTGCATTAAAAAAAAACTGAAAGAACTTTACTTCAAGTCTAACTGGTATTGTATCATCTTTAAAAGATGTCACACCTGGGAACCCCCCCCCCCCCGATTGTTTTCAAGAATATTATTTCCTAGCAACTCCCATGCATCGTTAAGGACTTTACCTCACTATCCTCCTTTACACACAAATGTCTGGATGAGTATCCACAAATTTACTCCAGTGCTGACTGGTACTGATCTCCTGGAGAAAGGAGGTATTGCATGAGGGAGAGTACTGGCAAACAGTGAATGGTCATGAGACTCAATGGCCTTGGAATGTCTATGAATCTGTATGTGATGATACAGAAGGTTGCTAAAATGGGCAAGAATACAATAGGCTAACTAGAAAATTAAATGAAAGATAGACACTAGAGTAAAATAAGAGGGCAGAAACCAGAAAACATCATTAGTAATCAAATGAATGCAAAAGAAATATGCAAACCTAAAAAGAGCAAAGGGCGAGTTATGCAAGGAGAAACAGATACTACATTAGAAAAATAGGAGGAGAAATGTTGACAAAAGAGGAAGCAGATGGTAAGCCAAATAAAATAGGCTAAGGAGAAACAAGCGATAAATATTAGACTTATGCCCTAACTCAGCAAAAGTGCACAAGGTGGGGAAAATTAGACCAGTTTGTAGAACTGCTGAGTTCAAGCATATATAAATACAGATTTTATTATATATATATATATATATATATATATATATATATAAATATATATATATATATATATATATATATATATATATATATATATATATACACACACACACACACACACACACACACACACACTACTAGAACAGTTACAAATATAGTTATTAAATAAACATCAAATGAGTGACTATAAAAGGTATTTCACAGTGAATACATTAACAGCTGCGATGCTCAACAAAAATGTGCAGCTGCATGGACCATATCATAAAAGTATGAAACTATGCAACCTCATAAAATTCCTCAGGAACATGGACGGTCAAAGAAAGAATGCATAATAGATGAATAAGAAAAAGAAGGGATGGTGAAAAGAAACAGCAATTCAAACAGCCAAAACAAAGCAATACACAACCAACAAAATCAATCAAACAGTAATGGAAACAAACAGGTTGATAGAGCAAATGAACAAAATAGGTGTAGAGAAGGAATGTAAAGAGAGACAGGTAAACAAAATAAAATACAGTATAGATGTGAAGTAAAATGTTATACGAGTGAAATCAGAAGGGAAGATAAAACTCATAAGCTAAGCTGAATCCCAAGATGGTGGATGACTGAGAAGCAAGCTAACTAGAACTCGCTCTGTTACAAATTCATTTGCTGTCTAGCCAATACACAGTCTGAATGTCTGAAAATGAAAAATCTGTCAAAAATAGATTCAACTAGAAAAATAGACTGACCAGCAAGGAAGAAGACCTATGTGCAGCATAAATGCAGGAGCAACCTCCAGTAAACTAGAAGAAACAGGCCAAATGCATTCAGAAGTATTTAAGATAAGTGGGAATTTGGAAAACTAATTGAGAATAAATGAAAACATAAGTATTAAATAATCAAAATGGCAAACTTCTAAGTTTGAAGAAGTCAGAACAGAAATGACAGAAAGAATGAGAGATGGAGGTACTGAACACATTTTCTGAAAATAGATCTACAAGACAAGAGTATGAAGTTAAAAACTGACATTTTTCTTTGCCACCAGTAAAGTTGGAGAGTATAGACTGTATTAACTTTACAAAGGCAAAAATAATTAAATGGAGTAGTGGTCCAGAGACGGATTTGTTACAAAAGAGGACCTATTGTATTAATGCTTCTAATTTAGCCTCCAAAACGAAGCAAAGACCCAAATTCATAAAAATGCAGTCATTCTAACAGAAGAAATGCTTTCCACAAAGCTGTGACAAAATAGAAAGTCGCTGAACATTGGTAATGATAGTATATTTGTGGAAAATGACTACTTACTTTATACTAGATAAAAGAGAAACAAGTTTATTCTAGTCATTAAGAGTTGTGAGGCTGGTGAGAGATTCAAACTGCTATAACCATTAATCTTTAGAATATTTTTCCATGTGGGTCAAAAACACACAGGCAGATGTGGCTTTGGAGGAGAGAAAGTTCAGTGAACAGAATATCAGTCAGTAAGGTGAAAAGAATTGGTTCCTGGACACTACACAAATAAGAGGGGATTCATAGCAGAGTCTGTCAGTGAAACACTTTCCCTTGTTCCAAAAGAAAAATGCTTGAGTAACACAGAGAGGCCCAGGAACAGACCAGAAGAATTAGGAGAAACTTGGATTCAAAAAGTACAGTTTTGTACCTACCATAAATGTAGATGTTCGAAGATCCACATTGCTGCAGTCATAACCTGTGGGTAGTCCGCTGTCCTCGGTCGGCCCGAATACCAAAGTGTTAGGCTGGCGTCGGTCATGGTCGCTTAGATCTGACGTCAGTACGCCATAGTACTAAAGCGCATGACCGACGTCATATCCTCAGTCATAGTGAGCAGAAATGGCTGCAGCATGAACTTTTACAGAGGAGAAAGACAAACCTTTGTCTAGTAATTCTGTAAGATACTGAAGTGAAACACTCAAATTAGGTACTGAAACATCAAAGTCCTTTGCTTTACACCAAAGAAAAAATCTCCTCCATTTATCAGCATAAACCTTCCTTGTACTAGGCCGTCTGGCCTCCAAAATAACATTCAAAACTTGTTGAGGAAGCTGCGACCCTCCAGGGTCTAGAACAGAATATGCCAGGCTGTCAGATGCAGGGACTGTATCCTGACATTGAGGAAATGATTGCCTGCCTGGGACCAAAGGTGTGGACTTGCTGGCAAAGGCCAAGGAGGCTCCCGTACTAAACTCCTCAGCAGAGGGTACCAGTGCTGACGTGGCCAATCTGGAGCTATAAGAATCATGGAGGGCTTCTCCTGTCTGACCTTCAGGAGCACCTTGGGAAGGAGAGGCAGAGGAGGAAAGGCATAGACATGAAGGTTGTTCCAACTGAATGATAGAGCATCCACTTTCCAAGCTTTTGGATGAAATATCTTTGTGCAAAACTTTGGCAGCTGGAAATTTAGTGGGGAAGCGAACAGATCTATGTCTGGAGTCCCCCAAAACACTGTCAACTGTCGAAATACATGAGGATCCAGTTTCCACTCGTGGGGATCCACCATCTGTCTGCTCAAAACATCCGCTAAGGAGTTCTGTGCTCCTGCCAGAAACCTTGCTTGAAGAGTGAGGTGCAAACTGAGAGCCGTCTCCCACAAAATCATAGCTTGCCTGCAAAGTGGATACGAATGGGTTCCCCCTTGCTTGTTGATGTATCACATGACAGTTGTGTTGTCTGTTTGAATCAACACTTGTCCTGGGTGTAGTAGATCCTTGAAGGCCATCAATGCAAATTGGACTGCTAACATCTCCTTCATGTTGATATGCAAATGCTGAAGTCTGGCAGGCCACGTGTCTTGAACCCATTTTCCATTGAGGTGTGCTCCCCAAGCCTTGTCCGAGGCATCTGTCGTTAAGATCTGACTCGCCTCTGGTTGGGTCACAGAGAGTCCCTTGTTTAGGTGACATTCCTGAGCCCACCACAAAAATTCCTTTTGAATGCAAGGTATTATCTGAATGACAGTGTCCAAATCGTGGCAGTGTTGTGTCCATACACTCTTGAGATACCATTGTAACTTCCTCATATGCAGTTTGGCATTGGGAAGCACCAGAATACAAGATGCCATGAACCCCAAGGCTTGAAGGACTGTCCTTGCAGTCAGCCTGGACAGGTGAGACAATTTTTGGAAGTAAAGGGAAAGATTTCTTTGCTTGTCCGGGGTAAAAAACGCCATCTGAGAGGCTGTATTCAGTCTCACACCCAGAAAGCACATGTCCTGAGAGGGTACTAGACTGGACTTTATTTCGTTCACAGAATACCCTAGGAACCTTAACACTGCCATAACATACTGAAGATGGTGAAGTAGCTTGTCTTTGTCTTGAGCAAGAATCAGGCAATCGTCCAAGTAAGGATAAATCTGAATTCCTCTTAACCTGAAGAAGGCTATCACCGGAGCCAGAACCTTTGTGAATACCCTGGGCGCAGTGGATAAGCCAAAGGGCAATGCAGAGAACTGATAATGTAAAGTCCCAGCCCGAAAACGCAGGAATCTCCTGCAGCTTGGCCTGATAGGAATATGAAGATAAGCCTCCTTGAGATCCAGAGTTACCATCCAGTGATCTTTGCCTAGCATAGGTAGAAGTTGTTGCAAAGTCAACATTTTGAATTTTGGAATGTCCAGGTATGTGTTGAGAATAGACAAATCCAGAATCGGCCTCCAAGTGTCCCCCTTTTTTGGTACAAGAAACAGGCGAGAATAAAAACCTAGGCCCACCTCTAATGGAGGCACCTGCTGGATAGCTCCCATTTGAAGAAGTAAAGAAATCTGTTTGTGGGCCTCTGCCTTTTGCTGAGGAGGAACGTCCGGCATGCCTTTGAAAGGGGGCAAAGTGTGGAAATAAAACTTGTAGCCTCTGTTTATAATGTCCAACACCCATTTGTCCTGGGTGACTAAAAGCCAATTTTGTCTGAAAAGTGCTAACTTTCCCCCTAGAGGAGCTGCCAGACAAGAAGGATCGGGCAGCTGAAGATGCAGGTCATTGGGTCTGCTTACGAAAGGACTGGCCCCTGCCCTCACCAGCAGACTGCGCAGGGGAACTCCACGTCCTAGGCCTAAAAGAACCCTGTGCATGAGCTCTGCCCCTACCACGTCTAGACCTGCCCCTAGACTGTAAATCAGAAGAAGGGTAAGCCCATCCCTTAGTAGGCCAATTTCTGCTAAACTTAGGGGGCTGCACTTGTAAGAAATCTTTAACAGTCTGCATAGACTTAGCTTTGTCCTCCATTTTCTTCAAGACTGACTCCACAGGAGAACCAAACAAAACTTCAGACTGAAGGGGAGCATCCAGAATTCGAGCTTTAACATGCTCTGACAAGTTCTGATCCTTAAGCCAAGCATGCCTACGAATAACTGATCCAGTGGCAGCCACCCTAGAAGAGGCTTGCAAAGCATCAAAACCACACTGCAAGGAGTCTTACCCACCTGATCAGAGGCATGAACCAAATCCTGTAATTCTTTACACTCTATGCCCTCTGCTAAAGCATCCACCTTAGATTTCAATTGACTAAGAAGAAAATTCTGGTATTTTAGCATATGAAACTGGCAATTTAAGGCCCTCATTGCAAGCGTGGAAGAAGTATACACCTTTTTACCCCACCTGTCCAGAGCTCTAGAGTCCTTATCCACAGGAACTGGGTTCTTTACAACAGAAGCCCTGACACCCTTAGGTCCCTGGCTAATAGTTTCAGGATCCGCCCTAGGGCTCTTATACAAATATTTATGAGCCTCAGGCACCCTGTAATACCTATCTGGCTTAACTGGAGCAGGAGGCAAAGAGTCTGGATTAAGTGAAGCCTCAGAGAAAACATCCTGTACAACATCTAAGACCGGAGGTATAGCCAAGGGCCTATGTTGAGGTAAAAACAAGAATTCCCTAAGCCTCTTTCGGGAATCTGAGAAATCCTGACCTTCCCATTTAAAATGCTCCCTCATAGAATGCAGGGCTTCTGAAAAAGAAAAATCCTCTGGAGGGGAAGCAGAGGGACTAGAATCCTCTGCATCAGAATCAGAATAAGGGGGAAAATCCTGAATGTCTTCAGCCGAAGACTCTGAATAATCTGAAGAATGCTCCAATCCTTCCACCTCTGGCTCCACCCTAGGCCTCTTATCTGGAGGGGGCATAGAACCTCTAATTAAGGTAATTAAATCTTCTGCCATTTTAAGCATGTGTTTTTTAGGCACAGAACCTGCAGAACTAGGACTGACACCAGAGGAAGATAAACCAGGCCTAGCCTTAGAAGGTACCTTAGAAACAGAGGGAGAAGGCCTAACTACCTTATGCAAAGAAGGGAGCACAGCCACCTGAGAGGCCCCCACAGCCTGACCTGACTCCTGAGAGGCCACATCTTGCAAAACTAAAGGTTCCTCCTGAGACTCAACAGAAACCTCGGCCGGATCCACAGACTCCACCGTGGTCTCTAAAGAACCGGCGTCCGTTCCGGACGACTCATCCTGCCTGGATTTCAAAGATTTCTCCTTGCGCTTCTTCGCGGTAGCGCGCCGGAGGATCCGACGGCATATTATAATTACACCGCTTACCGAAGACAAGCCTAGCACAATCTAACCTACGCTTAATAGTGCGCTTATTAAATTTAGCACAAAAGCGACACCCGACTACGTCATGCTCAGGCCCCAAACAAGGAATACAAAGAGAGTGGTAATCCCTATGAGGTATCTATTTCCCACAAGAAATACAATTATTCACTTTTTCTGACATCCGGAATTAACTGAGGCAAGAAAAGACAAAAATATTCCCCAACGGGGTACTTAGCCCAACTTGGTCTTCGGTCTGAAACTCAGAATATGAAAATTTCAGGATGCCGAACGGCACTTGCAAACGCTGCTTCTGCTTCGGACCATGCGGCAAGAAAGACTGAGGATATGACGTCGGTCATGCGCTTTAGTACTACGGCGTACTGACGTCAGATCTAAGCGACCATGACCGACGCCAGCCTAACAGTTTGGTATTCGGGCCGACCGAGGACAGCGGACTACCCACAGGTTATGACTGCAGCAATGTGAGATGAAGAACATCAGATGCAGGTACTGCAAAAAGGTGAAGATTGGGAAGAAAACTAAGAGGTGAACTTACAGAACAGTGAAAGAAATGGAAACTATTAGTCCCACTGTGGGTAGCCTGAAACAGTGAGAAGGCTTGTTTTGTGTCAGTTAGGAAAACTGGGATTTGAACAAGTAGCAGGTATGGAGAAAGGGTGAGGCTGTGTAGAAGACTAACAGAGTTCAACTTCACTATTCGCTGCTTATTTTAACAGGTGGAGGGAACTAAAGCATATGAATCTCACTCTGTTGTGTTTGTTCTTGAAAGAACCAAATGGAAGAAAAAAGAATAAATGCGAGTGAAATAACTTTTTCTTTAGATATTTTGTGTTAAATTGTTTAACATTGTAAAATACAGCATAGTATGTGTCTAATTTAAAAGGTAAACGCATACATATAGTAATACATAGTGTGCATGCAGAAATAACTTTTGTGGCAGCTGACTTGATTACTAAGGGGAAGCCATCAAAAAAGTAACATAGCATAACACTTTCACCGCAGCTTGGCGCAAAAACATGAAAGAAGGGTAAAGTTAAACAATGCTGAGATGTACAGCTGTGTGGGTGGTGGACTAGGAGGTAGTATAGCCATATCCCACGCCTGGGTGTGGGTAATGCTGGATTTACCCACGGTTGGCGTGGTTTGGTCCCGAGGGACCAAACAAAGCCGGTAAATACAGCATTACCCACACCCAGAAGTGGTTATTATATATACTGACATTATTTAAGAAAAGAAACTATTACTTTTCTTAAATAATGGCATAGTATAATGCCTGTTTACTGCCCTTCCGCAGATGTCTGGCATCCGCGCAGTTCTGATGTACTGTGCGCCCGCAGTGCATGGAGAAAGCAAGATTTTTTTTACTGTTTTGCTATGTTAAATGGTTTAATAGCGAGACAGTTTAAAATAAGCAACGGAGATCTGTCTCGCTATGTTAAACTCATTTAACATAGCAAAACAGTAAAAGCAACGGAGATCTTGCTTTCTCCGTTGCTTTTTGTTAAATGGGTTTAGCATGAGACAGCTTTAAAATAAGCAACGGAGATGTCCGTTGCTTATTTTAAAGCTGTCTCGCCATGTTAAACCCATTTAACATAGCGACAGTGTTTAGTAGAGTTATACTAATGGAAAAAGTCCGACCAGACCTTTTTCCATTAGTATAACTCGATTTACAATGTGCACGCTGGCCAATCAGCGTGCACGTTTTGGGGGGGGTGATGGTATAATATGGAATTACTAATACAAACATGACAGTTAATACTACTACTACTACTTGATTTGCAGACTATATGTTACAAAGATAGTCTAAAAGAATGTACATTTGGTCCAGGGTGGCAGTTTCATTTCTGTAAGGTAAGCATGTTCAAGTGAAGACCGCGAGACTAGTGGGGCGTTTCCATAATGTCTTGGTAGAGTGCAGCTATCTGGCTTGTCTAAGCAGAAACTGACAAGCGTTGAACTGACACACTCAAGAAAAACATCAATCAAGAGATGTTCAGAAACTGCACTCTGTCACCTCTTCTGTGAATCTGTTAGCTGGACAGCAGCTTAGTCATAGAAGAGCAATAATAGCATTTTTTTGAAAAAGGTGAAATTTAAAAAGGGAAAATAAATGTAAGTTTAAGAAACAGCACTGAACCCGAATACCTACCCCCTGCAGCTTTAACATGAGACTGTTCTAAGCATAAACCACTAAACTATTTTACTTTTAAAAGACTAGACAGTGAATTTTGTGAAACAGCTATTTTTTATGTAAAAGGTTAACTAAATATATATACAAACTGTTTTACACTTGGAAAGGGATAATATATTACAATTAAAGAACTAGTAATGTGTTTATGTGCAAGCCCTGGCAAAATGTGTCTCAATATGACTACTCTTACGTTTAGGGTAGTTGCTAGTACAATTAGCTACCACTGATAAATATGAGGCTTTGGAGATTTTCTGCTTTTAACTAGTAATTCTTCTATTTACTTGTTAAAAGGATTTGTGTAATGGTATGGTAAACTGAACTGTTTGGAATAGTGTGGCTTGAGCATAAACAAATGCGTGAAATTACAAAAGTCAGGTGTTACAACATGTGCATAAACTGCTAGCAGGAAGTATATATCATGCATTGTAAAGTGACTGTAACTTTAAAATAGCAGAATGGCTGCTTTGTCAACTGTAACACAGAATGCAAATGGCCTTACAGGCATTAAAAAGAGTACTGCGCTATATTAAAAATTGTAGGGTGCAAACTATCGAATGGCGCAGTGGTGCAGAAGTTGCACTGCACCTTACAGCAAGAGGTTCTCCGGTCTAATTCTCGGCTAGGGAGCCTTCTGTGTGGAGTCTGCATGTCCTCCTTGCATTTGTGTGGGTTTCCTCCGGGTACTCCTGTTTCCTCCCATGTTACAAAGACATGTGTCTGGTGCGTTTCTCCCCGGGCCTCCGCTGAAAATTGGATTCATTCCAAGTTTCACTTTCCCGGTAAACAAATGTTAAATAAAAAAATAAAAATAAATAAAACTGCCATCTTACAGGAGCTGCTTTTGCATAGAAATGAACATGTGATTTTGATAAAAGCAGGATTTCAGTGCAGATATTTGGCAGAATATCAGGGACATAGAAAAAGGAGCATTACTATATTGATAGGAAGAGATCCCATAAGTGTGGAAGTAGAGGCGAAGAAAGACAATAATGGAAGATTTATGGCAGTGAGGAGATGCTGCCAAGGAAAGAAATATTCCTTTGAGTGCATCCATGTTTCCTCTAAAACTTATGGTGCTTGAAAGAATTATGGAAGACGCAATATATGTGGTGACTGGAATTTAGTGTGTAGCACTGAAGATATTACAGTAGGTAACAGAAGGGAAAATATAACTAGATAAGGCAGATTTTGAAGAAGTACATCAAAGTATTTAGCATGGAGGATGGTATTTTTGGAGAAGCAGTTCAGAAGGAATTTATGTTATTCTCCAAAATAGCATAATTTGGATAGACTAGACTGAAAGTATACAACACAGGAATTAAAAACATTTTCTATCTGTATTTTACTGTCCATGTTGATCATCATCTGCTTGGTCTCTTCCCACATATCCTTAGCTGCCACAGCAGAGTTCTTTTTAATCCATATGCCTAAATACTGAACAAATTTGACTGAAAACACATTTGACTCATCTCATTAGAATGAATCATGATGGACTGAAAACTAAAGTTAAGAAGCACAGATTCACTGTGTGTGTTTTTTTTTTTTCATTTTCTCACCTTCGGTATGACTGTGGAATTAGTACATGATTTAAGTAAGGGTGATGTGGGGACACAATTCCCAGTGGCGGGGATGCAGACAGGCTTCCTCCCTTAAAAAATGTTAAAGGTATGTTTGCTGAAATGAACATTTCTATGATACATGTTTGTGCATCAGCAGTGATTCACGTTGTGTGTTTTTTTCCGTCTTTGACACTTTTCTGTGACTATAGAGTTCGTAGTAATAGTAAGCGGTTACGAAATGTGCAGAAGGCTTACCTCCCTGTAAAAAAAAAAAAAAAAAAGTTTTTAAGGTACACTTAGGTGTGATAAAATTTTTCAGTCAAATGTGATTCTATGAAATTGTTAGTCAAATGTTTTCAGTCAAAATTGTTCAGTCAGTTGGGTTTCAGTGCAAATAACTACACTAGTCATACCACATCCTGTGGTTGCAGTAAAGATACAGCTGGAGGAAAAGGGTGGAAGAATGAAAGGAAAAATAAGGGGAGTAAGTAGATTAGCAAAAGATGTGGCTAGAGAAAGCAGAAACGATGTTGGAATAGGAAGAACAGTAAGTAATTAAGCTAAGCTGTAAGCAAAACATTTATTTTCTGTTGAGATATTTTCCTATTTCTCAATGGAAAATAGGTAAATATGAAGAGATTTTAATCCAGGAGGAAGTGATTCCAAAAAGCTTGGGCCAATCAGACAGACATAGTAATCTACACAGTGAAGCCATTTTGTGGGCAACTGACAAGGCAGTGATGTTGAGAGGGAGAGATCTGTGGTTAACACATCTGACTGCAAGGCAGCTGGCTAGGAAGGAATTAAACTCTAGATGTGGTGGTTTAAATAAAAATAATCCAAGTGGGAGTTGAGATATTTGCTAAATAGGCAGCCAATTAGTCTTAGAAAGGATTAGTCAATGAGTTTGTAATGTAGTTTTTTTTTTTTTTTCTTCATGGCTGAATAGGTAAATGGTTGACCACATAGTACCTGGTCAGGCAGGATGACTTTTTCTGATTGACTCACCTGAAGATACACTTGCAAAGTATGAAATTTTCTGTCACAAAAGAGAAAATAAATATGACTAAAGCAATGGTCAACAAAGTGTTAATGGAAGTTTAAATGAGGGTCAAGCAAAATGCTTATGTAAAGGAGGAGATCTGTTGATTCAGTGGGTTGATGATTGTTAAGAATTATTTTAAAGAGACAGTGGAGCTTTTGAGGGTAATGAAGACTGTGGTCTAAGTTTTGTTCTGCTCTAAGAACTAAGTTCATTTTTGGAGGCTAGGAACACAGGTTAAGTCCGTATAGACTTCTGGTACTCCTTGAAGGCTGAGGCCAAGACGTCAGAGATACAATAAATAGTACAGTTTTGTACCTACCATAAATGTAGATGTTCGAAGATCCACATTGCTGCAGTCCTAACACTTGGGTAGTCCGCTGTCCCAGTCGGCCCGAATACCAAAGTATAAGGCTGACGTCGGTCAAGGCGCATTAGTCTGACGTCAGAACGCCAGGGTACAAATGCGCATGACCGACGTCATATCCTCAGTCTTTTCTTGCCCCAGATGTCAGAAGACCCTTAAAAGATAAGGCCAAAACCAAAAAACACCAAACACTCCTGTACCAAATATATGTACAATATATACAATTTTACAAAAGTACAACCCCACCCACACAACCACCCCTAAACACAGAGGGAAGGAGGGAGGGTAAATTGGACTGCAGCAATGTGGATCTTCGAACATCTACATTTATGGTAGGTACAAAACTGTACTATGTTCTTCATCTCACATTGCTGCAGTCCTAACACTTGGGTAGAATCCCAAAGCAGAGGTAAGGGAGGCTGGCAAATCATAAAGAAGCAGGAGCTGTCAACATGCCCTGCAAAATAGCCGTGGCAAAACCAGCCCTAGATTTAGAGTAGAGAGGAAGGTGGTAATGCTTAGAGAAAGTATGCACTGAACTCCAAGTAGCTGCCTCCAAAATATCCTTAGTTGCCACCCCTTAGAAATGCTGTTGAAGTGGCAGTAGCCCTAGTGGAATGAGGCCTAATCCCAGCTGGAATCTCCTTGCCATGATGGGAATAACAAAATGCAATGCAAAACCCAATCCACTTAGAAATAGTTTGTTTTGACACAGGCTTGCCCTGAGAACTCAAAGCAAAAGAAACAAACAACTGCTGAGACTGCCTAAAATCCTTAGTCCTGCTTAAATAATAACGCAACTGCCTGTGTACATCTAAAGTGTGCAAAATCTTTTCCCCTTATTTTGGGGATCTGCATAAAAAGTAGGCAAATGAATAGTTTGGTTTAAAGCCACACTAGAGACCACCTTAGGCATAAAGGAAGGATTAGTACGTAATGATACCCTATCCTTATGGAAAATCAAAAAGGCTCAACCGCCATAAGGGCCTGCAATTCAGAAACCCTTCTTGCAGAAGTAATGGCCAACAAAAAGCAGTCTTCCATGACAAGTATTTCAATTCAGCAGTAGCCGAGGTTCAAAAGGTTGTAGAGTAAGTTTCTCCAACACAAAATTGAGGTCCCAAGCAGGAGTAGGAGCTCTACGTGGGGTCTTATATTCTTTGCCCCTCTAAGAAATTGCTTGAACAAAGGATGAGAAAACAATGGTGGGGCACAATCATAGTGAGCTGAAATTGCTGCAGCATGAATCTTAATGGAAGAGAAAGACAAACCTTTGTCCAATAACTCAGTAAGATATTGAAGAGCCACACTCAAATTAGGCTCAGAAACCTCCAAATCCTTTGCTGCACTCCAAAATAAAAATCTCTTCCATTTGTCTGCGTACACTTTCCTTGTACTAGGTCTTCTGGCTTCCATAATCACATTCAAAACTTGTTGAGGAAGTTGAGACCTGCTGTGGTTCAAAACAGAATATGCCAGGCTGTTAGATGAAGAGAGTGAAGCTTGACATTGAGTAGATGACCGTCCCTCTGAGACAATAGGTGTGGAATCAAAGGTAAAGGCCATGGAGGCTTCCTTACCAGACTCCTCAGTAATGGGTACCAGTGTTGCCGAGGCCAATCTGGAGCTATTAAAATCATCCTTGGCTTGTCTTGTCTGACCTTTAGGAGTACCTTTGGGAGGAGAGGCAGAGGTGGAAAGGCATACATGAAGATTTTTCCAACTGAAAGAAAGAGCATCCACTTTCCAAGCTGTGTGATGAAACCTTTTCGTGCAAAACTTTGGCAGCTAGTGGTTTAGTGGAGAAGCGAACAGATCTATGTCTGGAGTTCCCCATGACACTGTCAATTTCCGAAATACATGAAGATCCAGTTTCCACTGTGGGGATCCATGATTTGCCTGCTTAACACATCTGCTAAGGAGTTCTGTGCTCCCGGCAGAAACCTTGCCTGAAGATTTAGTTGCAAGCTGAGCGCAGTCTCCCACAAAATCATTGCTTGCCTGCATAGAGGATAAGAATGTGTTCCCCTTGTTTGTTGATGTACCACATGACAGTTGTGTTGTCTGTTAGAATCAACACCTGCCCTGGAAGAAGTAACTCCTTGAAAGCCATTAATGCAAACTGGACTGCTAACATCTCCTTCATGTTGATATGTAGATGCTGTAGTCTGGCAGGCCACTTGTCTTGTATCCACTTTCCATTCAGATGAGCTCCCAAGCTATGTCTGAGGCATCTGTCGTTAGAATCTGACTCGCCTCTGGCCGGGTCACAGAGAGTCCCTTGTTTAGGTGACATTCCTGAGCCCACCACAAAAATTCCTTTTGAATGCAAGGTATTATTTGAATGACAGTGTCCAAATCCTGGCAGTGCTGTGTCCATACATTTTGAGATACCATTGCAGCTTCCTCATATGCAGTTTGGCATTGGGAAGCACCAGAATACAAGATGCCATGAACCCTAAGGCTTGAAGGACTGTCCTTGCAGTCAGCCCGGACTGAAGAGATAGTTGATGGAAGTAAAGGGAAAGATTCTTTTGTTTGTCCGGGGTTAAAAGGCCATCTGGGTTGCTGTATTCAGTCTCACACCCAGAAAGCACATGTCTTGAGAGGGTACTAGACTGGACTTTATTTCGCTCACAGAATACCCCAGGCATCTTAGCACTGCTATCACATATTCCAAATGCTGAAAAAGGTCTTCCTTTTCTTGAGCCAGAATCAGGCAGTCGTCCAAGTAAGGATAGATTTGTATCCCTTTTAGCCTGAAGTAAGCTATCACTGGAGCCAGAACTTTGTGAATACTCTGGGCAGTAGATAAGCCAAAGGGCAATGCAGAGAACTGATAATGGGAATTCCCAGCTCGAAAACGCAGATACTTCCTGCAACTTAGTCTGACAGGCACATGAAGGTAAGCCTCCTTGAGATCTAAAGTTACCATCCAGTGATCTTTTCCCAGCAGAGGTAAAAGCTGTTGTAACGTCAACATTTTCAACTTGGGAATGTCCAGATAAGTGTTGAGGATAGATAAATCCAAAATTGGTCTCCACGTGTTCCCCTTTTTGGTACTAGGAACAGGCGAGAATAAAATCCTAGGCCCCTTTCTGGCACAGGAACCGGCTGAATGGCCCCTATTTGGAGTAACAGAGAAATTTGCTTGTGAGCCTCTTTTCTTTGTAGAGGAGGAATGTCTGGCATGCCTTTGAAAGGAGGCAAGGTATGGAAATAAAACCTGTAACCGTGGTGAATGATATCCAATACCCATCTGTCTTGGGTAATTAAACTCCAATTTTCTTTGAAAAGTGCCAGCCTTCCTCCCAAAGGTGCTGCCAGACGAGAAGGCTCTGGCAGCTGAAAAGGCAGGTCATTGGGTCTGTTTACGAAAGGACTGACCCCTGCCCTCACCAGAAGACTGAGCAGGTGAACTCCTGTTCTAGGCCTAAAAGAACCTTGAGCTCTGCCCCTACCACGTCTAGACCTACCCCTAGACTGGGAATCATAAGAAGGATATGTCCACCCCTTAGTAGGCCAATTCCTACTAAACTTCGGAGGCTGAACCTGCAAAAAATCTTTAACAGTCTGCATAGACTTAGCCTTGTCCTCCATTTTCTTTAAAACTGCTTCCACAGGCGAACCAAACAACACATCAGATTGTAACGGAGCATCTAAAATCCTTGTCTTAACATGCTCAGCTAAATTCTGATCCCTCAGCCAGGCGTGCCTGCGAAGAACCGAACCAGTGGCAGCCACCCTCGAAGAGGCCTGTACAGCATCAAAACCACATTGCAAAGAATGCCTACCCACCTGTTCAGAAACCAGAACTAAATCCTGCAACTCTCTACACTCAATACCTTCCGCCAGAGCATCCACCTTAGACTTCAATTGTGAAAGGAGATAATTTTGGTATTTTAACATGTGGAACTGGCAATTCAAAGCCCTCATGGCTAAAGTGGAAGAAGTATACACCTTCTTTCCCCATCTATCCAAAGCCCTTGCCTCTTTATCAGGAGGAACAGGATTTTTAACAACAGAAGCCTTAACACCTTTAGGCCCCTGAGAAACAGTTTCTGGGTCTGCCCTAGGACTCTTAAAAAGATACTTATGAGCTTCAGGCACCCTATAATACCTATCCGGTTTAACTGGGGCAGGAGGCAAAGAATCAGGGTTCAGGGAAGCCTCTGCAAAAACATCTTCCACCACATCCAGAACAGGAGGTATAGCTAAAGGCCTATGCTGGGGTAGAAACAAAAATTCCCTAAGCCTTTTCCTGGAATCAGAGAAAACTTGACCTTCCCATTTAAAATGCTCCCTCATGGAATGAAGAGTCGCTGAAAAAGAAAAATCCTCAGGAGGAGAAGCCGAAGGAGTAGAATCATCTACATCAGAATCAGAATAAGGAGGATACTCCTGTAAGTCTTCAGCCAAGACTCAGAAGCCTCCGAACACTGCTCAAAACTCTCAAGCTCAGGTTCCACCCTAGGCCTCTTATCAGGAGGGGCATAGAACCTCTAATCATAGTAATCAAATCTTCTGCCATTTTAAGCATATGTTTCTTAGGCAGAGACCCTGAAGAACTAGGAGAGACACCCACTGAAGTTAAACCTGGCCTGCCTCTCAAGAAGCCTTGGAAACAGAAGGGAGGGCCTAACCACCTTAGGAAGGGAGGGAGAACAGCTACCTGAGAAGCCCCTTCAGCCTGGCCTACCTCCTGAGAGGACACATCTTGTAACAGTAAAGTCTCTCTGAGACTCCAAAGAAACTTCTGGCAGAACCTCCGGCTCCACCGAGCCCTCTAAAGAACCGACGTCCGGGACAGACGGTTCTTCCAACCTAGGCTTTGCTGCTTTGTCCTTGCGCTTTTAGACGAAGCGGGCGTCGGAGCATCCGACGGCATTTTATAATTACAACGCTTCCCAAAAACTAACCTGGCACAGTCTAATCTTCTCTTTATAGTGCGTTTGTTAAATCTAGCACAAGAGCGACATCCAACAACGCCGTGCTCAGGCCCTAAGCAAGGTATACACAAGGTATGGTAATCCCTATGAGGTATCTGTTTCCCACAAGAAATACAGTTATTCACTTTCTGACATCCGGTTAAATACTGAGGCAAGAAAAAACCAAAATATTCCAACGGGTACTTAGCCAACTTTGATTCGGGTCTGAAACTCCGACTTCAGAAAATTTCAGAACGCCAACCTGCACTCGCAATACTGCTTCTGCATCGGACCATGCGGCAAAAAAGACTGAGGATATGACGTCGGTCATGCGCATTTGTACCCTGACATTCTGACGTCAGACTAATGCGCCTTGACCGACGTCAGCCTTATACTTTGGTATTCGGGCCGACTGGGACAGCGGACTACCCAAGTGTTAGGACTGCAGCAATGTGAGATGAAGAACATCATGTGGTGGATACATTTGTTGCTTCTTTTTTCCTTGTTACTCTGTGGTTGTGCTTATATTATACCCATATCTGCATACAGTATAATAGGAAGAAGGTGTAAACCATTGGGATGAGTGCAAATAAAGACAGAGAATAACAGAAGAGATAGTACACAGCCTCTGGGAACACTTGTGGCTGTAGTTCAGCAAAGACATTTGTGAACCTAAATCAACCTTGATACCAACTTCAACAGCTGTGGGGAAGCTCATTTGGAGGTGTCTTGGTAACCATGCTTTTTTTCATATTCAGTTAGATAACCCTAAGTGTACTAGCTTCTTGAGTATTTTGCGAAGAGTGGAAAGGAAGAAGATGGGCCTAAAAAAACAGACCTAGATTTGGGTCAACAATTTTGGGAGAGGGGTGATGACAAACAGTTTCATGTGCACAGCATGGAGCTGCTGTACAGGAAAAGATTGTAAATGTGAAGAAAAAGAGAGGCTATATGTATACAACACAAGACAGTAAACCAAGACAAACGGTCATCTATACTTTGATGGGCACCAAGAACCAAAACTACAAAGCAAACTGCTAACATACATAGCACATACATGCTTGATAGGTACTTTCAAAGCACTGTTTAAGAAAAACTCAGTATTTAACAAGCCCTTAAGTCTGAGATAAAACATTGTAATGTTAGCTATGTTGTATACAGGGGAGTGCACACACACACATATATACAGGGTCTATTTCATAACATCAAAGTTCCAAAAACTTCGAATGTTATAACATTGAACCCAAAACCTCGAAGGCTGACAACATCGAATTCTTTCCCAGGGAAAGAATTTGATGGGCCATTTCCATGGCTACACTATTTCCTCCACTATGGTGCGATCTCGGAATTGGCATATGTAAGTAGGGGGTGTTGCCCCCCACATTAGAAATGGTTTGTAGTGTTTGTGTGTTTCATGTTTTGTGCTGGAACAGCAATTTTTTTTCCTAGGGAAAAAAATTGCTGTTCTCAGATTTCAGAGTTTTACACTTTCGGGGTTTCAAGTTCGATGTTTTCATGTTTCGATCTTGTGATATAAACCCCATATACACACTTTTTTTTTTTCTTCATCACTGCATCTGCTGATTACCATACAAAATGTTTTATCAGCACATGCAATATATATATATATATCTGCTTGTAAGTTTTAGCATTTGTGGTTATAATGCACCCTCACCCTACTTTAACCATCACTTCTAATCTATATGATGTATTTTATGCATCTTCTTCTTTTGTGCCTTGTCATGAATAGCTGTACTGTCACACTGAAAACTGGACAACACTGTCCCTCTGGGTCTACTAGGCTGGCACACAGAATAATGAGGAGACATGCACAAATTACTATAACAAGTGTATGTGCAATGACAATAAGGAAAGATATGAAATAACATGATGACTGGAACCAACTTACCAAAAGCACCACCGATCTCTGCACCACTGGTTGGAATATTAACATTTACAATGCCACAGTCTGATCCTTTAGGTCTGTGAAGAAAATGAAACAAACACAGATTTAAGTACAACTTAAGTGATGCAACACATCTCTTACACTTTATTTATTGTTTGTTAACCAGGTTGGTCCAGCTGAGCCAATGGCCCATTTTCAGTGGAGACCCGATGAGAAAAGCTCCAGTCACTATTACAGAGATACAACAAAAGTAAAGATTACAATGGTTATACTAGCAAGAACTTGTATATTAATATTAAAGTTAACAGTGTCATACAGTTGTTTTCAAGTAGCAGAATTTATATAAAGTAAGGTAATTCAAATGCAAAATATATTTACAAAGCAGAATACATTTACAAGAAAAAAGTGTAATTGTAAAGTAGATACTATAATTAGAAGAAAAAAGTGTAGCTGATGGGAGCGAGAAAATGGAGTTAGGTAGCAAGTAGTTAGTACATCAGGTTGGAGCAAGACAGAGACAGGACCAGCTCTTTTGCAGACAGTTTTTTTAAATTCAACTTTGAATTGGCGTTTATGGGGGATACTTCTTATGTTAAGAGGAAGGGAGTTCCAAGTGTGTGCTACACAGTATTTATATAGGGACTGACTTTCCAATAGTTTTTGGTTTGTAGATGTCCAGAAGATGCTTGTCTGATGTACGTAGCTGACGTTGTGGATTACAAGGAGATACAATATTAGAGATGGAGAGGCAGGAAGTGGGGTTACAGAGAACTGAGTGTGTGATATGCAGCTTTGGAAGAAGTAGCAGTTTTGGGAATTCAGGCCAGTGTAATGACTGAAGGGCAAGGCAGTGGTGGGATTTGTAGGGGAAACTGGAGGTGAATCTCTCTAATTTGTTGCATGTTTGCTCTAGTTTGGTAAGAGGAGATGACTAAAGGTTAGTGAGAACTGGTGCAGCGTATAGAAGAGAGGGTAAGAGAAGAGATAGGGCAAGGGAGGGTTTTGGTGGAGGGTAAAAGCAGTTTATGACTACGTTATAGGATGCCATGTTTTTTTTTTTTTTTTTTTTTTTTTTATGCACTGATTGATATGAATGTCGAATTTTAGTTCATCAATAGTGACACCAAGCAATTTAGTATGGGGTTCAGGACTGATGTTGGTTTTGTCAAGAGAAGTAATGGAGAAAGAAGATTTGAGATGTGCAATTGTTTTAGGGAGGAAAAGTAGACGTTTATTTTTTTGGGATTAAGTATTAGCTGGTTATCAGTGAGCCAGGTTTCGGTGAAAGTGTTTTGGGGAAGAGCAAGGAGTTCAGGGATGCTGTGGGTGGCGGTAATAACTGTCAAGTCATCAGCATATTGTAAAAGGGTAGACAGGTTAGTACCAGAGCATAATCTGTTAGTAAAAATGTTAAACAAGAGGTGACCCACAATGGAGCCTTGGGGAACACAAGTGTTGACAGGCAGAAATGGGGAGGAGACAGTTTGCCAACATACAGATTGCATTATAAGAAAGGAGCCTGAGCTTCACAGCCAAAGTCTTTGTTGCCCACCCACTTCAGATCAATCAGATCCAATAACCCACAGGTTGAGGGGGACAGAAATGAGAACTTCAGATTCATATTTTCTGACAGTGTTCAGGATTAGAAAACTAAAAATACATCACAAGGAATAACTGACATGGAACTTAAGAATCAAACACAGTAAACAAAGGGCATGTTCCTGTTAGGTATGGGACACAGGGGGGCTAAAATACCACAAAGCATTAACACTACTCTTAACTACAGTAAATAAACCAACAACCAGGAAGCGTAAGCAAAGAATAGATCCAGAAAGTAAAGGAAATACTATTATAGGTGAAAAAGCAGAACTGGAGTAAAGGAGTTGGAGAACAAAACTAAAACGATCATCTATAAATAGATGGCTCCCATCATTGCAGTACTGACGCAGTAAGACTATAGAATAGGCAGAAAAAAAGGAGTCAAGAACTTACAAGCTGGCAGATGAATAACTGAAAAATGAAATGAATAAGAAAAACAAGAAGAGATGTGCAACAGAAAAGAAAAGATAGACATGCTAAATAACTGAAAATGAAATACTTTTTATAGCTTAGGGACTAATGAATAATCATGGTTGATGTGAATTCCAATTAGGTGAACTGTATATAGCTATTGTTTATAGAATAAAGTTAAAACTGAAACATGCAAAGAATGTTGAATAATGGCCATTTAAAAAAAAAGGTACCCACAGCAATTCCACAACTATGAATGGCGTAGGGAGAATAGCCCCTTCAAGTCCTGATCCAGCCATGGATGACATACATAGGCTAACATGTTTACTAAATTTATGAAGTCTGGGGCAAGTAGAAAAGTACGAGTACCTGACACAGAAAAACACCTTTTCTTTCTACTCCTGTTAGGCCTGTCTAATAGCTTCACAACTGGCCCATTTGTTCTTTGGGGGCAAAAGCTAGGCAACCACCTGGTCAAGCCAGATTCCTGTGAACCCTTCATTCCTATCCAGAATGCCTAATTAGTCCACTTCTTCCCTTTAGAGTGAGGCCTACCTTTTCCCTGGTGATCCACACTCCCTGTGGTATGCATTTTGAATTTGTTTTAAGTGCTATTTGGTTAAGGGAAGTGTGTCTGCACAATGACAGAAGCAGCATGTGCTTGGAAGTGCTGTGCTCTGTGGCTGCAACACCTAGGGCTCCTTTGAGATGTTACCCAACTGTCAAGCTGCCCCCCCAAGCATCCAGGCTGCTAAATGAACTCTGGTCATTTGGGTTGTAGTCAGGGATTCATTCTTCCATGCCACAGAGCCAAGGAGGAAACCAGTGAGTTCTCTCAATTTTTTATATAATCCATGCAGTTCACCCCCCACCTCACCCTTCAGGAATCTCTATAATCTTCAGATTTTTGAAGCAGGCCCTGTCTTTGATGACTGTCAGCAGGGAATCCAATAACTCCATGTGCGACTCCACTCTGACAAGTCTAAGAGCCTACGAGTGATGTCCTGGAACTCGGTCATTACTTCCTTGAGCCAGTTAGAATGCATATACAGGGTTTTCACAAACTCCATAAACATTGGGGAGACTGCTTCATGAAATCCATTAACTGGTTATTAATTTGCAAAAACACAATTACCTGGTTAAACATCATTGTTGGCTCACATCCTTCAGAGCCATCCAACAGTGGTTTCAAATTCCACAGAAAATGGGTCCTAGTCCAATTCAGGCCAGACATTGTTCACTAGTTTTTATTTTTCTACTTTTTTTGCCATCCACAGCAAATATAACTTAATATTTATAACTCTAACTCTAAATATGACAAAGCTCTATATACTTCGCATCTTACTTGATCATCATCCTGACTGAAGTCCCTGTTGTGCATAAAGTATTATATGTCCACTGCAAAAACAAACAAAGATAAGACATCTGAAATGCTTTTATAAAAACACTGGCATAAAAAGACAATAGCAACATAGACAGAAGTAAAGAGGAGGATGTTGTTTACGATCAAGACATAAGCAGAGATAGAATTGATGTATAAAATCTTACCATAATCACAGCTGTCCTGCTGTTCCATGTTGTAGTATTCATAGCATGAGGGAGATCCCCGCCTAAGTAACCCAAACATCTGGCCAGTATACCAAAGACTTAAGCTACTGCAAGGTTTGTGCGACAATGTACACAGAACAGCCGACACTGGCTGTAAAAATGACGTCTGCACATACCACCCTCAGAACACCAGGCTAAGGATAAGAGGCAATTAAGAAATATCCAAAGAAGGTCATGAACCAAGGGGGAAGAAGGATGGGATAGAATACTGCAACATGGAAGAGGACAACATAGGATCATAAGAGATTACTAGGCTAATGGCCCTGGGGCCCTTACAAGCCTGGCCAAGAGCTTATCCCCAAAAAAGGAACCACAATCAGCACCTGTCACCCCTGTCAATGAGGGACACAGGTGGAACCCCTGAGACAAATTTGTGCTTTCCCGTCCACTCATCAAGGTTGCACCTGAAGAGGGGCAGCGGCGTACTTTGTTTGAGATGCATGAGGAGTCTATTCCAGGGACAGGGCAGCCTCTGGGAGACAAACCTGTCTCTCCAGCAAGTTTTGTTAATGTCACATTAGATTTAAGCTTTCGATTGGGTACTACGCTAGGAGTCAGACTTATGGATATGGAGCATCGCTAGTAGAGCAGAGTCCGAGATTGCCTTGTAGGTGAGACACAGATCACCTCTGAGCAATCTGTACGATACAGAGTAGAGTGATAGTGATTTGAGCCTGTCCATACAGGACAGGTGTTGGAGGCCATGGATTCTCTTTGTGAGGTATTTCTATGACCTTTCCAGTTAGTGCAGGTATTTGGAGAGGTACATACCAAATGGGGAGTTGTACTCAATTATTGGCCTAACGAGGGAAAAGTACAGAAAAGTAATAACCTCATTTTTCTGGATGCAATCCCTTTAGTTATGAGATGAACCAAGTAAAAGGCTTTTCTGACCACTGCCGCTACATGATGGTCAAATGTGAGATTGTTTTCAACTTGTGTACTCAGGTCTCTCACCACAGGTTGCGTACTTACAGGGTGCTGTTAATGTGGTAAAATCAGTAGTGTTCGTATTTGTAATGAATGGTATACCACCACATTTTTTTGCATTTAACTTAAGGCCATGACTTTGGCACCAGTCATTTGTTGCTGTGAGACCCTCTCGAAGTATGTTAACATCATTTGGGGAGTCAGTGAAATAACCCAACTTACAGTTGTCTGCAAACTTGGTCAGCCCCAGGCCTTTTGTCTTTGCCTGGACTTCTGAGAAGTAGATGCCAAACAACAGAAGTCCCAGGACAGATCCCTAGGGGACACCACTAGTGATGGATCTGCAATTGGAGGAAGTGGCAACTATTTTGACCTTGTGGGTCCAATCAGTGAGCCCGATGGCCACCCACCTGATGAGATAGGGATTTATGCCAAGTTCTGTTAGCTTTTCAATGATGTCCAAGTGGAGGATTATGTCAAAGGCTTTGGCCGAGTCAAAGTAAGCTGTATGTAATGACTTTCCCTCATCCAGTGCCTTGGTGACAGTCTCAAAAAAGTCAAACAGGTTCAACAGGCAAGACCTGCCCTTGACGAATCCGAACTGGGTGGGGTCAAGTGCTTGGAGATTGCCTATGTCCTCGTTTATGAGGTCCATAATACGCTTCATGGCCTTACAGATCAGACTTGTCAAGCTAATGGGGTGATAAGTTTCCAGGGTCAGTAGTGGCACCACCTTTGTGCAAAAGGACGACAATGGCAGTTCTCCACTCTGCTGGAATGAAGCCTGTACTTAGGCTGTGGTTGAATAGGGTGCTCTATGATGAAGCTAGTTCTTGCTGGAGATGGTGCAGAATACAGCCTGGGATACTATCAGGTCCCATGTAAACTGTGCTCTTTGCCTTGGACAGGGCCTTTAACACTTGATCTATGGAGATCTGAGGTGTGGGGCAAGTATCTGGGATGCCGAATGGGCCTTTTTAAGGGGGGACAGGGGGTGAAGTTTGCACTATCTGCTAGCAGGTTGACTAAGTCAACAGGATCAGTGTAAGTGGCAATGTTAAGAACTATTTTGGAGCAAACCTAGGCTTTGCCATGGAGGTTTCTGACATAACTGAAAAAGGCTTTGTGGCTAGCCTATGGTTATGGCAAGATTTTACACAATTGTTCTTTCTATTCCCATGTTGCAGTATTCATAACATGAGTGAGAATACCAAAGCTCAAGAGTCAGAAAGGGGGGTAGGAGCACAAGAAGTCCCCACAAAACCATGCAGAATTGCTCTAGCAAATCCTGCTCTGGATCTGGAGAGAGAATCCAACTTGTAATGTTTTGTAAATGTATGGACAGAGGACTAAGTAGCTGCTTCCAGGACAGAAGCAGTGTCCAGGCCTTTAAAGAAGGCTCCAGAGGAAGCCACTGCTCTAGTGGAGTGGACCTTAAGATAGGAAGAAAGTTTTCCCCTGAAAGACACAACAAAAGGAAACTGCCCTAGAGATCCAAGATGAAATAGTCTGCTTAGAGACAGGCTTTCCCAGCGCCCTGATGTGAAAGGAAAAACAATTGCTCAGACTTTCTAATAGATCTGGTCTCATCCGAATAACATCTGAGCTGTCTGTGTACATTCAAAGTATGCAGCACCCTTTCACTGGAGTTTTGAGGAGTAGGGAAAAAGGTGGTAAGTAAATAGATTGATTGAGGGACATGTCACTGACCACTTTAGACATGAAGGAAGGGCTGGGTATGAAGGGACAACCTATCCTTGTGGAAAATTAGAAAAGGTTGTGAAGCCATTAAAGCTTGGACTTCAGGAAACTCACCTAGCGGAAGTAATGTCTACCAGGAAACTCACCTAGCAGAAGTAATGGCTACCAGTAAAACAGTTTTAAAGTGTGGAATTTTAGGGAAGAAGAGGCAGCAGGCTCAAAGGGAGTCTGAGTCAGTGTTTCCAAAACAAAATGTAGGTTCCAGGGGGGGGAAGAGGAGGAGGAACAGGTTTCCCGGGAGGTCTGATGTGATGAATACCTTTTAGGAAAAGTTTAACCTCCAGTCTAGAAGTTAAGGGGGGAGACAAAGGAAGACATGCAGAAATGTCTGATAAATGGGCTTTAACTTAAGAATAAGCCAGTCTGGCCTTGAGCAGCTCACACAAGAAAAGACTTTTTGAATATCCACTGAAAATGGATCTAGTCTCTTATTAAGACACCAGATGGAGAACCTCTTCCATTTGGACAAGTAAGAACCCCTTGTATTAGGTTTTCTGGCCTCCTGCAGGGCTAGAAGCACATCCTTAAAGAAAAGGTGTCTGAAAGGAATCAAAAGCCTGTCACCCACAAGGTCAGGTTTAGTGCTGCTAAATGTGAGTGAATGACAGATCCCTTGTCTTGTGTGAGTAGATCCTCCCTGTGAGGTAACTTGTGAAGACTGCCCCTGGCTAACTGCAGAAGAAAGAGGGAACCAATACTGTCTTGGCCAAAAGGGGGTCACCAACAAGATTTTTGTTTTTTTCTTTATGTATCTTTAGCAGGACTTTCAGAATTAGGGGGGGGGGGAATGTGTATAGAAACATCCCCTTCCATGAGAATGGTAGGGCATCCACCTTCCAAACAAGAGAGTCTGGGACTCTGGCACAGAACTTTGGAAGTTGTCTGTTCATAGGGCAGGCAAAGAGATCTATTTGAGGCGTACCCCACTGGTGAAGAATGTCCAGAAACAAAACCCTGTGGATCATCCATTCGTGGGCTTGTGTCATGGATCTGCTCAGTGTGTCTGCCTGAACATTTTGAGCTGTGGGAATATAAACAGCTGTCAAAGTTACCTTTGCTTGAAGAGCAACCTCCCAGGCTTGGATTGCTAATTTGCAGAGTAGATAAGACTTTGTTCCCCCCTGCTTCTTCACATACCAGAGAACAGTGGTG
The DNA here is from genome assembly GCF_019279795.1 of Protopterus annectens. Classification (NCBI taxonomy): domain Eukaryota; kingdom Metazoa; phylum Chordata; order Ceratodontiformes; family Protopteridae; genus Protopterus; species Protopterus annectens. Next base: position 307,994,193 of record NC_056728.1, read on the forward strand.
TTGTCTGTGAACAGCTTCAAAGGGCCTGGTAAAAGAGATGACCTGAAGGCTAGAAGGGCCAGGATCAGAGCCCTCATATCTTTGAAGTTGAATGATTGTTGACTTGTTTCGTTTAATGGACACTTTCAAGGCAATAAAGCCAAACCCCACTAGCTGTTGGTATGCATATTTTGGCCTAGTTATAACTTCATCAGCACAGCATAAGCAGAGTGTTTGACTAATCATAAGAAACACAGGGCTGTTATACCCAGCTGATATCCATTATCATTAGGGTGACTGCAAAATATCCCAAATAAACTAAAACAATGAGTGAGAAGGTCACACAAAAAAATGATGAAACAAGTCATGGGCATTCAGAATTGCCAGTTAGCTAAAACACCTGGTGTACCTAAGGGTCATTTGCATATATCCCATGTGCCTCTGATTCAAGAGCTTTAGGAGGTCACTCATTGGAAGTTCCAGCTTGGCTGGAGTTTTCATGTAGTTTTTACTGATTGTTTTTTGTGTGGCATTCTCACTCATTGTTTTAGTTTGTTATTTGGGATATTTTGCAGTCACCCTAATGATAATGGCCATCGGCTGGGTATAACAGCCCTGTGTTTCTTATGCTTACTCAAACACTCCGCTTGTGGTGTTCTGATAAGGTCATAAGGCCAAAATATGCATATCCACAGCTAGACGGGTTTGGCTTTATTGGCCTGAAATTGTCCATTAAAACAAAATAAGTTATGGGCAATCAGAATTACCATTTAGCTGAAACACCTGGTGTAAATAAGGGTCATTTGCATATATCCCATGTGTATCTGATTCAAGAGGTTTGGGAGGTTACTCACTGGAAGTTCCAGTTTGGCTGGAGTTTTCATTTAATTTTTACTGATTGTTTTTTTTGTACGGCCTTCTCACTCATTTAATTAATAAATAATTGTAATGATCAAAGTAATAGATTACGTCTAATTTCAGAAATGCATGCAGATTCATTTATTTCATCAGCTGCTCAAGTTAACAGTACTAATATTAAAAAAGTGTCCCTTTTTTGACAGGTTCCCAGCTATATTGTGTGGCTATTTTATATTTTTGCATCATGTTTGGTCCATTTTTCATAAAATTGTGGTTTTCTGGCAAATTAATGGCAAATCATTAAAGATTGAAGTTAAAAAATAATGACAGACATTTGAGTTTCAGATTCCATACCCTTTAGAAAATTCATACTAATGCAAGATCTACTATTCTATAATCTTTCTAAGTTTATAAGAGCGATATTTAAAAATTGTCCTTATTTTTGGGCCTTTGTCCCACTTTTATTTATGGCTTTGTCCAGATTTCTTGTTCTGAGGTTCAGAGGTATAATAAATGTGTCAGGGCCATCACCATCAGCCAGAGACATTTCAAATTGTGACATACTTGTTGAACCCCACGTAGTGAATCTGGATGTGTCCAAGCAAGGCAAGGAGCAGTTATGCAGTGTAAGTGTGGAGAGTATCCTCCCATTCAAGGTAGACACAAGTACTACAGTGGCTTTTCATCTGTCCTTGATTTTGCAGAATATTCTGGTTTTGTCATATTTTTATACTGCTGATTTATGCTTCTTATTCAGAAAATGCATGTTGTTGCAGAGCCTGTTGCTCTGTGTTTAAGTAGCAATGCTTTAATGACCATCAGGTAAGCTGGTCTGAGATTGTAAAATGCAAGCACGTGTTAATAAGCATACTGTTAAAGCATTACCAACACTGAAAGCCTTTCTGTTGTTGCTATGCAGAGAATATTTACATAACTAGATGGTGTATAAGCCTTAGGTATTGAAATGCATATGACTATTTGTAATAAAGGACAGGATTACAGTATTTTCAGAAGCTCATTACATTTGTTGGCGACTTGCAGTCATCTTTGCAGGCTTTACCCGTAAATTAAACAAAATGCAATCTATCGTGTGTGGTCTATAACCTGTGCAGTAATCCTTTAAGCAATTTATCTTGAGCTTGTTTGTTTGCTGTTCATTTTTTACTTTGATCGTGTTTTCCCCATGAAACAAGTAGATAGTTGTTGTCAGGCAGCAGGTCTTTTTTGGCTAAGAAACATTTTTACAAGTGGGGGTATCACAAGAGATTGCTACTTTCAGCATGTTACTTGGTACTTTTATAAAGCTGAATATAAATGGTAATTAGAAATGCAGTGCAAGGAGAAGTGATTTGAGTTGAGTGCTGCTTGTTTTTTTTTATAATTGATTTTGACTGGCACTCCAGTAATGTATTTAAAAAGTCATTTATTTTTTCGTGCTTCACAACCTTTATGTTTCCATCTAGATATTAAGTAAGCTGTCATGTAGCCAATGCATTGAAATATTTTTTTTCTTCTACACTTGATTTTCTCTTGACTGGACTCTCATAATTGAAGTTTGGGACCCAGGGCAGCGTATTTAATTAAAGTTCCAGTTTTTGTGGTTTTTAGCATAGCCCCACCCCTTTCTAGCTGGCCACACCCTTCTCATTGGCCCCACCCATTCAGCTGTCTCCTGCAGCCCCCCTTTGATTTGAAGCCACCAACTGCCACTGAGATAGAGAAAGAGGTAAAAGTAATGAGAAAACAGTATCTAGACAAGAGTAAAACCACCAGTATCAAAAAGACAGAATCCTAGTTCTGAGATTATGTAACAGTTTTAAAACAATATACAAGCAGGGATTCTGTAGCGGTATAAAACTGTGCAGTAATCCTGAAACAGTAGCGACAGTGTAGGTTAATATATAGAAGGACCGCAAATTATTGCCATGGCTGATGGAAATACAAAGCTACATTCACAACTACAGTATCGAGCAGAACCAAGCAAGCAAAGCATGTTACAGAGGCAGGTACAAATAAGTAGCAATTGTCATTCAAAATAAAAAAACTGCTAACAATAGGGATTTTAACCATAATTCACTACCAGGCACAGCTATGCTAGGCAACTGCACTGATAATTCAAATAATCCTACTTGCTATTAAATGCATTTTCGTATATCCACTGTACCAAGGTCACTTTTCAGAAGTCGCATATAGGCAATTAGACAATACTAAAGTTCAATGCAGTGTGTAATTGGACAAACATTGCTGTTGGTAAATAACTAAGTCACTATTTGTTTATAGACAGCAAATAATATTGTTTTACATTATAGGACTACACTAAATTTCCATTTCATAGTATTACATACAGTGAAAAGCAGTACAAAAACTCAAATAATGCCTTGGAATCCTCAGGCAATGGCAGTGACCTCAGCCAGGATTATCTTCTAACGACAGAATGAGATGCTACTGATCTTGCAGACACCTCAGCTGTGTTATAATTGCATTTTATTGAATGCCTAGTAACCTGGGATGAAAGGGCAGCTGCGGTGGTGCAGCGGTTAGCGTTGCTGCCTCACAGCAAGAGGTTCTTTGGTTCGATTCTCAGCTGGGGTGTTCTGTGCGGAGTCTACATGTCCTCCCTGTTGTCGTGTGGGTTTCCTCCGGGTGCTGCGTTTCCTCCCACATCCCAAATATATGCTGTAGATGGATTGGAAACTAGATTGGCCCCAGGTGTGAGTGTGTGCATGTGTGTACCTTCTGTGGAAGGTTGGCTGCTGGGCTGGCAACTCAACACCATAAAAAAACTCCACTACCAATCATGAGCAAACAGGTGATCCGCTGTGGTGACCCCTAACCGGGAAAAAGCCGAAAGAAGAAGTAGTAACCTGGGATGAAACTGCCAAGAGGGAAGAAAGCTGGGATTTTGCTGTAGAGTCCCGAAGATCTACCAGCAAGTTACAGGCCTGTGAAAGTAGGGCAAAAACGTACTTAGACATACATGTCTGATAATTAATGGCCCAAAAAGCCAGAGTAGAAGAGGTGTAAACCTTTTTTCTAATTCTTTCCATCATTTTATTGTCCTTATCTGAGGGCAGTAGGTTGGTGGAGCAAATCCTGTTTGTCAAGCCAAAACCTTCCATTCACCAAAATGAGAATGGACAAAAAGCTCCACCCTGGAGCCAGTGGTTCCTAGAAAGACAAGCCTTTAACCAGACTAGAAGGTCAACATGAGTTCCTTTCTGGAATATGAAACAGAGATCGCCATGTGAAAGGGGATTTGTGTTTCAGCATAACAGATTCACCAACCAAGTGAGACTACAGCAAAATGCTGAGTCATTCTACTGAAGAACAGGATAAGTAACCCCCTTTTACACTTGAGGTTTCCCCCAGAAGGGAGGAGAGCAGGAAGATCACAAAGAGTGAAAAATTTCCCTATGCTTAGGGAAACCCTGCCCAATCTAGATACCACCCCTGTACCCTAAACTAAAAAGTCAACATGATAGGTGGGCTGACAAACTTATTTCGACATGGTTCCTTCATCAGTCAGGATGAACTGTAAAAGCAGCATTCTGAAATCATAGATGTCCTAGCTCAGTGGGCATACACAATGCACACACTGACAAGGAACTCTACAAACAGGAGCAGGAGGGCAGGTATGAATCCACTCAGTCAAAATGATCAGCTTTCAGATTAAAAGACCCAGACACCTTCTCGTCTGCCAGAGAATGACTTCCCTGGGCTTCCCCTGTGGGACCCAAACTACTGACAAGAAGTGCTCCACTGTTCCACTGAGAAGTCTTCTTCCACCCTTCTTCTCAAATTTGGATTTCTATCAGAAAAACAAAGGCTCAGGATCTGAACTGTGCCAACTGCAAAACTAATGTGACTAATGCAGAGAATAAACATGTGTGACACCATGACGCATACTGTCACAAGGTAGCATCTGTTTCTGAGTGCAGAAACTTCTAATAAGATGCAGAATTCTAAACGGTGACAGGATAAGCCTGATTACTGTACTATGAAGAGGGAGTTCAGCTTTAAACAGACACTGGCACTGTATGAACCTGAAAACTGAATGAAGCTGAGTAGCATGACAGTAACTCCAAACTACTAACATGGGAATGTGAAGAAACAGCAGCGAAAAAAATGTAATAAAAATAAACCAAAGTAAAAAAAAATGTACCCTAGCCAGCGGAAGACTCTGCCCATATCCTTCGTAAAGATGCTGCTTGAAAGACCTTGGTAGACTTCATTGTTCCAAGCAAATGCTTCTTCTTCTGACTACAAAATAAAAAAAAAAGGCATGTAAATAACAATGCATAAAGATTAAACACTGCAGACACTAGTTATCTTTCTACATTTAATGCTTGTCCCTATTTTACAGTTCTCACTAACTCAATGTTCTGGTGACTGGAAATACTTAAATCAATGAATGGGCAACTTGACTGGTTATGTACATCCCTAAAATAGACAAGAGATGCACAAATATGCACCTTACCTGTTAGACGTTTGAAAAAGGTCCCCCTTAAGCACAGTCCATTACAAATGGATAATAAAAATCTTCATATCTTTCTTTACAGAAAAAGATATGCAGATTCAATAAAATTTCTAGGCTACACTCATACATTTCAGTGGCATATGTTCCAATAAAGGACAATTGCTTCTGAGTGCCAGGTGATCCCCTCCTCTGAGCTCCTACAGCTGTATGTAATTGATGGGAGAGCACTTTTGTGGTGCTTTAAATATAGTTGGGGAACCTTCTGAGTTTGGCAGTCTTGCTTACTCTGCAGTAAAACTGGATCAGTCAAACTAGCCACTAAAAGATGGCAGTTCACATGTAAATTAACAGATCAGTACACGAACTACGCACCTTCTTATAAGGTTTATCTAAACATCAAATCACCATACTTAAGGTTACATCTTCCTTTTGGCCCATACCATCAACCCTGCACCTGACTTAGGGAGTGAGCATAACACAAAGGTCCACAGTTATTGACCCGAGCAGAAGAAATATTCCTCCAGAAAAAAAGCAATAAACTACAAAGATAAAAAGGCTATAAATTTGTCTACTTACTGACAGAAGCATTGTTATAAATGGCTTAGTTCATGCAGCAACACACCTCTCAACCTCTTAGTACAAGAATCAAGGCTAGAAATATATATATATATATATATATATATATATATATATATATATATATATATATATATATATGGGAACAAAGGTCCAAAAATATGGACAGATTTTTAAAAATTGCTTTTATAACTGTAGACTGGTGACAGAACAATAAGAGTTTGCATTAGCATGCATTTTCTAAGTGATGCAACTCAAATGCCCATCATTATTTAGTGACTGCAATCCTCAACATTCTGTCAGAAAACCTTACATTTTATAAGGGCCAGTCCAAAATTATGAGGCAAAACTTTGGACAGTCTGCAAAATTTTGGACAGTTAAGAGATATGCTTAGCAATGAAAGGGGAAGGAGGCCAGGAAAAGCAACCACTAAAGAAAGTGGCTGATCAGCTAATATGGTGAGCACTTGTGTATTTGTTACCTTATTTCAAGGAACTGAACAGCAACAAAAGTATCATAAAATCAACAGCGGTAAAAAAACTGTACTGCAACACAAACAGATTCTGAACAAACCTGAGTATTCAAAAACATATTGGGCTGATGCATCCTACGTCTTGTATGCTGCTACCCAGAAACCCAATTCATGAACATGAATCGGGTTACTGGGGTCCAGCATATAACTGTATAGCAAGTGAGCAGTACACAGCAAAGCAGTGGCTATCACTGCTGTGCTGTGCTTCATCTTCATATCTTGGAATTTTTGGTAAAAAAACTTCCCCTTCCTAGACTTTTCAGCAGACCAGGGCTAATTACCATATTATGATAATGAGGGGATCTGCTGCTGCCTGAGCTCAGTGGCATCACTGGAAAGGAATTGGACAAATTTAGGTATAGGACAGCTGGTATGCCTGCATGACAGGGTATTTTCTTTAATGTAGCAGAAACTTTTTTTACTTTTTAATTTTAACAGTGCTAATATACTGCTCAACTCTGTTACATGGGAAACATTAACAGGGGAGAGGGATTGTTTCACAGTCAGGGGCAGCTCCATCTAACAGTATGCAAGTGTACTAGCATTATATAAGTATTCACTTTGCACAGGCTGTCAAAGCAGCTAGAATTCACTGTATTGCAGTTCTGCCTACAAACACTCTTATTTCTCTACTGAATCACTTAAAGATCCACTCACCCTCCCTGAAAATTAGTTTTTGTTAATGCCAAATGCAGTGTTTCTTCCACGTATATCAACACCATTAATAGTAAGTGCCTTCTTTCCTCCTTTTCCATACTACTATAGGTGTCTGCCCAATGTGTTTTAGTAAATAAATTACCTAGTCATTTCTAAAATCAATATAACCCCTGCTTATACAGATGTCTAATCCCACACTCTAAGATTACTTCTTTTTATAAGCGTAGTATTGAGATGTTTCCTGTTCTAAACATTTTTGTTTGTAACCCTTACTTCTCTTTCACTTACAATACAGTTTCCCTGCCCTCTCTTAACAGGTGGTGCAGAAAGCCTCAATGCTTATAAATGCTCCTATAAGCTATAATAAAAAGCTCGCTGAAACAATCTGCTCAAAAGATCATGCTCGTTAATCATCCAAATGCGCCATCCCTTTTTATACAAACATACATCATCAGCTATATTAGCAAAGGGTGTCCAGCTTCTGGCCATTTAGGTTTTCATCTCTTCACCTCAGACAAACCCTCAACACCCATCTCCACTCATCAGCATTAGCCGAATGGGCTTCCAGGGATCGCAGCACTGCTACAGAACACAAGCAAAGTCAGCTAACTCCCAGGTTTGAACTCTTACATTCACCCCAGAAAACTTTTAATTATGTACTTACCATAACGATAGATGTATGTGATCCATCTCACCTACATTCATAACTGATGGGCTCGGAGCCGGGAATCGGCTCCGACTCAGCCGATACACTAGCATGAAGTCTCTCATTGGCTGGGCCAACCCCCTTATCCCAGGATGCACCACGCCCAAACCCCCAGATCTTGTTTGCCCTACAACAACTCACTCACATGTGCCACTCCGACTGTACAATAGTGTTTCCTCCAGATCCAACAGGTAGGGGGAAGGAGGGCGAGAATGTAGGCGAGATGAATCACATACATCTATCGTTATGGTAAGTACATAACTAAAAGATGTAATGCGATCCTACCTCGCCTACATTCATAACTGATGGGACAGCATCCCTAGCACCTAGATTCTGGGAGGCTCACTGGAAAACACTCCTGAGCACTGTGGAACCAACGGACGCCCGACCTCTAGAGGCCACGTCCAGTTTGTAATGAGAAATAAAAGTATGTGGAGAAGCCCAAGTGGCTGCTGCACATATCTCATCCACCGACAGTCTGGCGTGGAAGGCCACTGAAGTTGCCATAGCCCTAGTAGAATGCGCTATAACTGGAAATGGAAGGTCCCTTCCTGTTGATGCATAAATAAATGAAACAATCCCTAATCCACCTAGCAATAGTGGTCTTAGTTAGTGCTTTGCCAGTCCTGTTATCTGCAAAGGCCACAAACAACTGGTCTGATTTCCTTTGCTGCTGTGTCCTATCCAAGTAAAACCTCAGTTGTCAATGCACATCCAACTGATGAAGTCTGTATTCTGCCTTGTTGGAAAATTTTGGAAAGAAAACTGGTAGCTCTATAGACTGCTGCAGACAAAGTGCAGACGAAACCTTTGGAAGAAATGATTGGTTTAGTCTTAGAGATACTCTATCCTTGTAAAAGATCAGATAAGGGGCTTAACAGAGAGGGCTTGAAGCTCCGAAACTCTTCTGGCTGAAGTAATAGCTACCAAGAAGGCAGTCTTCCAAGATAAGAACTTTTGCTCACAAGTGGCCGCTCAAGGGATGAGACGCCAAGGCTCCTAAAACTACATTCAAATCCCATGGCAAAACAGGTTGCAACCAAGCTCCCTTAAGAAAGGCCTTACACAACTTATGACTCATGAGTGAAGGCTCAAAGGCAACATGATAATTAGAAATCGCTGCCAATTGGACTTTAAACATGGAGACAGCGGAACCCTGTCTAAAAAGAGTTGCCAAAAAATCAAATACTGCGGACACCGGGGCTGTCAGAGGGTCAAGGTTGTGCCGATGGGCCCAAAAGGCAAACCTTTTCCATTTATTAGAATATATCTCCTTAGTGGAAGCTCTGTGAGAAGAAGACAGAATCCGGACCACCTCAGGTGAAAGGATATGCTGTCTAAGGTCGGAAGTGGAGCAGCCAAGCCGTTAGCTTGAGAGTTCGCAGTGATGGATGGGCCTGACCTGACTGAAGAGTCAGGAGGTCTGGAACTGGGTCCAGAATCCAAGGATCCTTCACTGCATACTTCCAAAGGAAAGGAAACCAAACTTGGCGGGGCCAGTGTGGTGCGATCAAAATCATGCTGCTTCCCAAGCAGATCGCCTTCTGAATCACCTTTGGCAGTAGTGGGACCGGAGGGAAGGCATAGAGTAGACCGGAGGGCCAATTGTGGACTAGAGCGTCCCTGGGTGACTCCCCCTGGGGGGGGAATCAGGGAGAAGAAATTGCTGCACTTCGCGTTCCAGGGGCTGGCAAAAAGGTCGCAACAGGGAAACCCCCACTTGGAGAAGATCCGAGCCGCTACTCGGTCGTTCAGGGACCACTCGTGAGGCATCAGAATAACTCTGCTCAGCCTGTCTGCTATCACATTGGACTTCCCCGGAATGTGCGTTGCCACTAGAAATCTCTGGAAAGCGATCGCCCAGTTCCAAACTCTCATGGCTTCTCTGCAAAGAGGATAAGACCCGGTTCCTCCCTGCTTGTTCAGGTACCATACTACCGCCATATTGTCTGAGAAGATTGCGATGGTACCCTTGGGAAGAGAGCTGTGAAGTGCCTGCAACGCTAGAAGCACTGCCCTCATTTCCAGGACATTGATATGTAAGTGGGTTTCGTGATCCTGCCACGTGCCTTGAACTGTCCTGTCCAGATAATGCCCACCCCATCCTATCTGGGAGGCGTCCGTGGTCACTGTGGCAATGGGGGAGGGGGGGCAGAAGAGTCGTTCTGGTTCAGGTTGGAGGACAGGAGCCACCAATGAAGATCTCGCCGGCAGGTTTCCTTGATGAGAATCGGGTAGGACAAGGGCAGATCTTGGTATGACCACTGGGTCGACAGGAGCCATTGGAGAATTCGCATGTGCAATCTTACCAGAGGGACCAGAAGAATGGCGGCCATCGACCCCAAAAGCTGAAGGACCATCCTGGCTGGGGCTTTGCTTCGGGGTAGTAAGGCTAGGACTTGGTCCTGTAGTATCTTTATCCTCTCTGTTGGAAGGAATGCTCGCATCTCGACAGAGTCTAGCTCTGCGCCTATAAAGGCAACACGCTGTGATGGCAGCAATACAGACTTTTCCCAGTTGAATGTAATTCCTAATAGATGTCCCAACTCGATGGTAGCACTCACGGCTTGAATAAGAAGATGCCTGGTGGGGGCGGTGAGGAGCCAGTCGTCTAGATACGGAAACACCTGGAATCCCAGACGTCTCAGGTGAGCCGTCACCACTGCCAGACATTTGGTAAACACCCTGAGGGCTGTGGTGAGACCAAAGGGCAGGGCTCGGAACTGGCTCCTAGGCAGAAGCGTAAATGTATCCTGGACGCCCTGTTTATCTTGATGTGATAATAGGCGTCCTTGAGATCGATGGAGCACATCCATACTCCTTTTTCCAGCAATGAGAAAATGGATTGCAACGTGACCATCCGGAACTTGGACTTCTTTACGAAGCGGTTTAGGTGGCTGAGGTCCAGAATGGGTCTCAAGTCCCCTGTTCTTTTCAGCACCAAAAATAACTTTGAGTAAGTTCCTAATCCGGTCTGGTCTGCGGGGACTGGCTGGATGACTCCCTTTCCGAGCAGCTTTGCAACCTCTATGGCTGCTTGATCCCGTTGACTGGGTGGCACGTCCGGGATTTTCCTTGATGGTGGAGGGGGACGGATAAAGGGAATGGTGCAACCTCTGGCGATGATACGAAGCACCCACTGATCCTGAGTGATGGAACACCAGGCCCTTGGATGCGTCGAGAATCGACCCCCGACTGGCTCCGGAGATGCACAGTCGGGCAGTCCCTCAGGGACGCTGAAAGGAGGAAACACAAAAGGATTCGCGGTCTCCTGAGTTGCGGGGGCCTCCGCCGCCTCTGGGGCGACATCTTCCAGAATAATCCCACCCCCTTCTGCCTCTGGGGGTCACTCTGATGGGCAGGGAAAGACTTTTGGGACTTTCTGAAACACATCTTTCCTCCCCTCTGAGCCTTGGGACAAGGTCTCGAGGGAAGCGAAAAACGGGCTCCAACGGCAGACAAAGTCTTACCCTCCTGCTCACATCTAGTGAGTGGGTCCAAAGAGAGAACCCATCGAATGGAGCGTCGGTGAAGGAAGACTTGAACGCCTCCGCAAAGTGACACAAGTGCATCCAGGCTTGCTTCCTAAGGGCTACGCCCAAAATTGCTGCCCTACCCGCCCCTTCGGCTGCATACGATATGAGCCTCATGGACGAGTTAACAACGGACGAAAGGGTAGACAGCTGGGCATTGAAAGACTGCGTCAACGCCTCAGGCACGTTACCCGACAGGGTATCTTCTCAACTCCTTTATGAGATCCCTTTGGAGCCTCGTAAAGTGACAAATAATTCAGCGACCGCAGGGTAAAGATTGCTGACATCAGGGTACGCTTCCCATACCTATCCATGCTCCTGGACTCCTTGTTTGGAGGATGGATAGAAGTAGATGCCTCTGCCACATCTTGCTGGGTGGCAGACGCCACCACCATAGCATCAACCGGAACTCCCTTGGTTAGAAACTCCTTGCCAGAGGGTACAGATAAAAACTTGTTGGGGCGAGAAGGAACTGGCTCCACAGAATCAGGGTGTTCCCACACCCTTCGACAAATAAGGTCCAGTAACTCATCGAAGGGTGGAGACACCCAGGAGGCAGAGGGGATTGGGCTCCGAAGGCCTTGAGGAAGACTGACTCCTCCGTGGAAGGGGTTTTGGATGGCCAGTCGCCCCTCTGTCTCAAGATCTCCAGGATATCAGAGAACGAGACATCGTCAGAGGATGACTTAGGGGACCCCTCCGCATCATCGAGGTCGGTGTCCGAGGTGACAGACTCATCTGGGGAGTCTATGTGCTTCCTCTTGCACAATTTTTTCTTGGGGGGCTCCTCAGGCACGAACTCTGAAGGCTCCTCGGAAAACAGGGGACCACACAAGGAGGAATCCTCAGGCCTAGGAGCCACGCTGTCCGAAGACAGGGGGGCACCAGAAGCTCTAGCCGCCGTGTCTAGGGAAGGAGTCGCAGATTCAGGTGAAGTCACTAGAGACTTGGCCAGCGCACTCCTCATAGCCTCGAAGGCAGACCCACCAGAATCTGAGGAGAGGCCCGTCCCCGAGACCATGACCAGTGTCAGGGTTCCCCTAGCCGAGGCACCAAGAGGGAGACTCGGGGCTGAAACCAGAAGCCCTGACGAATCCCCCTCGGGCCCGGCTGAGGACACCAGAGAACCGAAACCTCTGGAAGGCACAGAAAGGGTTGGAGCTGAAGACGGTGCCGACAGACTAGCAGTGGGTCTCGGGACCGACTCAAGGACTTCACCCGACTCTATGAACTCAGACTCCGATGACACCAAGGTTGTCGGAGGAGGAAGAAACGGTATCGAAGGGGCTGGCTCTGGGGCCGACGGGGCCGGAGCCGAAAATAATTTGGATAAGACAGGTGATTGGAGGAGCCTCTGGACCACCCTATCTACATCCGAGTCTGAAAGCCTGGAGGACTTGGAGGAAACAGAAGGGGGCCGAGAGACTTTTCCTATCGGCTCCGAAACAAGGCTAGGAGGCCGGCTCCGAATCTGCTCCAGAAGGATCGGGGCCGAAGCAGACTCGACCAGAACCGAGACCCCTTTCGGCGCCGACGGTTCAGGAGTTGACGAAACAGACCCCAGAGCCGAAACACTCTCCAGCGGCTCTGAGTCCAATGGAGCCGACGAAGGAGACCCCGATTTAGATCCTCTATCCTGCGGCTCCGAAATCAGTAGAGCAGAGGAAGGGGACAGAGTACCTGATCTCTCATCCCCAGACTCCAAAAACAGTGGAGCCGAGGAGGGAGACCCAGCTTTAGATCCTCTATCCTTCGGCTCCGAGGCCAGTGGAGCCGAGGAAGGGGACACAGATTTAGCCCTTTTTGCAGGCGGCTCCGACGGACTTGCTGGAGCTGAAGACTTCTTTTCCCTCGATTTTGAAGAGGGAGAAGATGCCAAAGCTTCCTCGAAGGCTGGTTTGATGAGACCCTTCAGGATAAGCTTATTTCTCCTCTCGTGTAGGACACGAGAGGAGAAAGCATGGCAAACACTGCAAGACTCTTGCAAGTGCTTAGCCCCTAAACAATAAACACAGATGGCCTGGCCATCTGTCAACGACATCTTATAATTGCATTTCGAACATTTTTTAAATCCCGATGGCTTATGTTCCTTTTCTTTGCCAGACATACTTACTGTAACACACTCAAAACACACAAGGAGGGAAGGGGGGGGGGGAGAGCTCTAACTTAAACGCTCTACAAGAGATAGGGCAAAGGCCCTCTAACTCAAATGGGCCTAGCCTGCCAAACAGAAGGGATTACCACAACAATTCAAAAAGACAAACACAGTCAATCACAATTGAACTAACAACCAGATAGCTATTAAAATAGCTGTTTGAGTATAAATTCTAAAGCTAACTGCCAAAGGCCAAAAAAGAAGGGTACTTAGCCACAGCCAAGTCGAGACCACGTCGTTACTCTAGGAGCGGCAAACGAGATCTGGGGGTTTGGGCGTGGTGCATCCTGGGATAAGGGGGTTGGCCCAGCCAATGAGAGACTTCGTGCTAGTGTATCAGCCGAGTCGGAGCCGATTCTCGGCTCCTAGCCAATCAGTTATGAATGTAGGCGAGATAGGATCTTATTACATTGGCTTCAAAATCCCCTAACCTCTCCAACATATGAACTCATACCCATGGCTTCCCCACCTGACGTAGCCATTCCCTACTATATATTAATGTCCACTTCTGTTTATTAGCTCTTCTATTGCAGCTCTTGGTATCCTAAGATTTCTACTCTCTTCACTGCTAATATTTTCCTCCATTTTGTATATACTATGACCATTTATATTGCTGGACCACCTTTACCTCGCCAGAGACACCTGCACAATATGCACTGTATACTCCTGATCCGAATTCTATTTAAACATTCTTGTAAATATGTGTACACATATATATATATATTTACATGTATCTTATGTTATGGCACTACACTGTATAATTTAGTTAGAGCCTTTACCTTGCTGTTGCTATGTATGTAACCCAGACTGAGTCTGCAAATGCTCAAATTTGATCAGTGCTCTACCCCAGTAAAACAAGAGAGAGACAGAGAGAGAAAGAAATACAGCTTGCATTCCGATGTTCTTCCCTCCCCAGCAAGCACATTAAAGGGAATTCACAGTATTTTCATGAAGGCAGCAGAATTTCATTAGAAAAACAAACTTTTTTTTTGTCTTTTCAGTTTTTACAAAAATGAATATTTAGCATGCTTTTTGTGTTGGTTAGTTTACTTTCATGTATTTCAAATATCCCTACAAATCCTTATTTCTTCTCTCTCTCTGCATTCTAACACATGGCCATCATATAGACCCCTCCCTACCACAAATACGTATTAGTACTGCTTTTATCCTTGTGCACTACATTAGGAAAAGAAATGCAAGACCTGTCTTCGCGCTTTAGCGAAGTTCCTTAAATTATGTGACAGAACCTGCTATCTAATTTGGTTTAAACAGGAAAAGGAAAAAATAAATAAATGTAACCATATTTATTAAATCTTGTTTTGCATGTTCATAAAAAATCAACAGGAGAGAAAAGGTAAAAAAACAGGGTTTAAATATGTTTATTATATAAGAAGTAGTCCAACCTGTAAGCAGAGACACACTAAATAAGTTGGCAAAATTCTGTCAGCGGGTAAACTGACTATGCAGGACAGAATCTCTAGAAGACAGCCAATGAAAGTGACGGTATGCAACAGCTCCATCTGCAGCTTCACAGGGTTCACTGTAATGCCCAAGGGCAAGAATGAGCATAACAGACACTCCTGTGCTGCGAATATACTGTCTAGAGTCAACACATCCAGAAACAGTCACACA